>NC_056740.1:199365477-199665477 GCF_019279795.1 Protopterus annectens
ACACACACACACACACACACACACACACACACACACACACACACACACACACATCACACATACAGAAACACAGCCTCCCTACCCTACCCACATGCACAACGTACAATAAAACTCACATACACTCACTTATCTTCACTTCCGTAAAGCATCCCAGCCAAACACTTCCCATCCCATTGCTACACTGCATAAGTGCAGATTTGAGCTATTCGAATTCGCACTGATGCACTTTTGAGATTTTGCATTTTCGTCTTTATGGTCCCGGGATACTGAAATTCGAGATATCAGTATTTTGGGATTGTAAAGGGGAACTATATATATATATATATATATATATATATATATATATATATATATATGTGTGTGTGTGTGTGTGTGTGTGTGTGTGTGTTTATTATTATTGTTTAACATGCACAGTGCTGATGCCTGTTTGGTCGACACCATTTGGTAGAAACAGATGGTCAACATGCACAAGATTGACAATCCCTTTGTAGATGAATATTCCCTTTCCTTGCGGACTGTGTGCTCTCATACTTATTCTATATAATAACAGGGGATGTGGAGGATGCACTTGAGGGATGCAGATGGCTTGTCTCCCTGCAAAATCACTTGTTTTTGGTTTAGCCTGCTCTGGGGTAATCCTTGGTGCATGCACAGCACATACTGACATTCTGTGTTTTGACATTTTGACATCAACATAATGTTCATTTGATGACTGATAATATATCCATACATATTTTGTGGCCCAGGTCATGGCTGAAAAAAGGATCTGAGGGTCATTTTGTTTAGTCAGCTAACAAAAAAATTAGAAAAAAAATTAAACACAACAATGAATAAGGAGCATTAAATATGTATTAGATGATTATATTAAGTGAAAAAAAAACAAAGAATGCATAAAAAATCTTATTAAAACTAAATATGTAAACATAAATGTTACACATCGTAAAGTACAATATGAAAATGGTGTGTGCCTCAATGAATCATAACTCAAAGGGTATTGAACAAGGAAAATACAATGGGTGTATGAATTCATTCTCTTACTTAACAGTTTTGTTGCTGCATATTCTACTATATAGTTTTTTTTTAATTTTTGAAGTATTATGGCATGCTGTTTACTTTTTAAGTATTTTCTATAAAGTTTTTTTTATAAAAGCTATGGAATTGTGTCAAAATAAAGGGGTGCAAGAGACAGCCCAAGCAAGATGGGTGCTTAGGTTCAGAGCTTTGGATGCTAGGTTCAAAAAGGGAACCAATGTAGCTCAAAGATGCAATATTCAGACAAAAGTGAAAGACTGGGGAAATTAAAAGTTTGTGGTAACATAAGCTTTACTTTAAGGTAGCCCCCACTGAAGAATAGCTTTGGAAAAATGTTCTCAACCCTATATACAGTGGTCCAGGATTTGGGAATAATGAGGAAAACACTCAGGAATCAGCAGGCCATTGCACGCAAAACAAAGGAAAAATATAGGATCTTGGGGAGGAAAGAGCAGACGTCCTTGAAAATGCAAAATTACAACACATGACTGGAAGAATTAGTAAAAAAATAAGAAAGTAGGTGATACACAGAATAGACCGAGGAGAAACATTGTCAAAAATATAGGAATCTAGGAATAAGTCTCAGATACAGACATGGAGTAACTGGTACTGGAACTATTGGACATAAGATTTCAGCTTCTCAGGACAAAAGAACCCTTTATAGGGAAATCAAGGGGGAGCAGAAGAGGCCAGCCAGTATGCTAAGCCTGCGTACATGGTTTATGGCTGGAAACAGAAATCCTGCAACATACAAGCATCTCTAGAATGATCACCTTTAATGGGGCTAGTATATTAACATAGTTGGAAGACCTCTGAGCAACTGCGGAAGAAATTGAAAGGTGGTGTCTGATTCTATAGCAGTGTTTAAAACTCAGGGGATCAAGCATGGCTAACATATCCCACCATTTTCTGCATACAATGGAAGAAGAGATAAAAGCTCCACTAAGGAGGAGGCTGCTTGCAGTATGTTGAAAAACACTGAGGATAAAATGTGCAAATAAAGTTACACAAAACATTTACATTCAAAAGGTATGCCACATATGGAAACTCAGTTGACGCTATGGTGCTCCAGAAATGATGCTGACTCTCCATGCTAGTTGCATCTTGGATATCAGAGGAATCATATGTCAATAGAAAAAAAGCACAGACATGGACAGAAAGTGAAACCACATGAGGTTGCAACATAGAGGAGCAGAGAGACAATGCAAAAACAAAGATGGAAAGAAGCTACTTAAGCAGAAAATCTGGAAGAGAAGTAGTGATCAGGAAAATGACAGAATTAAAAACAAAAAAGTTACCTGAGCAGAAGAACAAGAAGGATGACTGACTGGGCAGGAGAGACAGACGCAGACAGGCTGAGGGACAGAGAAGCTGCTACTGATGCAACCAAGGATTTAGATGGAGAGAAGAAGATGCAAAAGATGGACTGATCCAGGGAGGAGACTGACAGGCACTGAGCACTGCAAAGTAAGGCATAAACAGGACTCTACATGAGAAAAAAGAAGAGGAGATGCATAAGGGGAAAGCCTGGAAAAGGAGGACCTACAACATAAGGGATATTAAAACAAAGAGGACATGTATTTATAAAAAAGTACTCTCCTGGAGGTAGGGGAAGTGGAGGCAATATCTACATTCTTCCTGGACTTAACCTGCTCCAAGGACAGAAGGGGCAGGCATATGCAAATAAGTGACCAGGATGAAGGGGAGTTAAGTAAAACTGAGAGTACAAATGCTGACCAAAAATGAGATAAGCTACTTTTTTAATGACTCAAGGAAAATAAAAACTATGAAATAACAGAGAGGGGTGAAAGGTTAAGAGTGAAATGTTGTTCTGTGTTTAGAGCTGGAATAAAAGCCTTATGTATTTTAAGTTGTTAATCACTAAAGTCCTGTGTACATAGCCGGTTTTAGGCACCAGCGAACCCTGCGGTCGCTGGGGGCCCCCTGGTCCCGGGGGGCCCCCCCCCACTGCAAAACTATGTATCTGATATTTTTGTAACATGTCTGTCAAACCAAACGAAAGCTAGTACAGCAAGCTTGTATACTTAAACTAGGTAAGTAACAATAACTCGTATTTAATATATATGTATTTCAGCAGTCACTTGAAATACATGGGGAGGATGATTGAGTGAGACAGTGTCATACAGGATTCGTGGATCTGTATCCTCACAATTTTTTTTTTTACTTGAGCTTCTATTTTTGTCAGCTTTGAATTTTAAATCTTAGGTACAACAATGGAGTTATTTCCTAAATGGTTATTACTATGCTGACTTGGTCAAGAAAGTATATTGAAAAGACAGAAGGAAAACTAAAGCTGAACAGCAACATTGAATTTCTTTCCCATAATCATCCTTCTGTTCAAAGCATCATTGGGTAAAAGAAAAAAAAATAAACTTAAAAACTTTTAGAGCATATATAAAGTTATGGCTTCTTGTAAAATGGAAGAAAAAAACTCTGGAGGGTGTGTGTGTTTTTTTTTTTTTTTGGCGTGGGCTGAAACAGTAACCAGTGCTTAGGGTTCCATTGCATATTAGTTCTGTCCTGTACATAGAGTTGTAATGTATCCTTGTTAAACCTAAATGGCAGTAACTGTAAATGTCCCTTTGTGAGATGGGCCAACACAGTGTGGTATGTATGCCTGTTGTAATAAGATCATTGTAGCTAAAGGTCAGTCTGTGTGTACTACTCCTAAAAGCCTGCAGCATGAACTAAAAAGATGGATATGCTTGCTGTGTAACCTATAAATTGCCACTTGCAATGTTACATTTAGAACTCAGCTCCCTAGCCTGAGACAGTACCCATTCTCAGTTTTGATACTAAGTGGCAGGGGAAATCATTACTGGATCTGGTGTGCACTCTACCTCCAGGACAGTTACCATCAGAGAACATTTTTACAGGAAGGCATTCACCTTGCACTGAGAAAATGCAAGAGTAAGCCTTAAATAATACCCCTAATAATGAGACTGTGACAGGGGAATAATGAGCTGGACTCAACACACCATGGGCACAACTTTGTTGAAAAATTAGCTAAAAGGCACTGTAAACTAATCAAACACATCTATGAAAAGGAAGTCGCCCTTCATGCTGGATCCTCTTTTATGCACATCCCTGAGAATGCCCCCAAATTCCCTGGAGTACTAGATCTATTATGTTTTGCTAAACGGCTTGCACAGATGCCACTCTACTGATAAGACAGTTTACTGATGTAAGCCTTAATGAACATGAATAGCTATTGCTTTGAAGAATATTTTATCTCTATCTTCAGGTACTTTTGTGTTAATCTTTGTAAAACGTTTTCTTCCTATTAGGGTTCATAGGTTTATAGGAGGTTACTAGGCTAATGGCCCTAGGGCCTTTATAAGCCTAGACGTGTAAAAATTGGTGTATCCTAATTGACCATAGTTAGATGTTTATTGTTAGCAGAGTGATTCTATGATCAGTCCTGACTACCCCTGTCCATGAGGGAAATAGGTGCCACCCCATGGTGAATTTACGGTCACCATCCAATTGTCACGGTTGCACTTAAAACACAAAAGCACCCCTTGTTTGTGGTTATGGACATTATATTATACATATCACTAGATTAATAAAAGCTTTGAAATCTCTACAAACATAAAATCGTTTTTGACTTCGTTTTATTTAACGTAGGAATTTTGTTTGCCTCAGTTACTGATCCCAAATTAAACAGTGTTCCCTCACTTTCCAGTACCTCTATTTCCATCTCCATTTTGTGACTGAGAGAATACGACACTGTATGAGCTTAGTGGAATTTGAGACTGGTATTTTGTTGCAAGTCAGTCTTGGCCTTCATAGAATCATAGGAAGTTACTAGGCTATTGGCTCTGAGGCCCTTACAAGCCTAGCCAAGAATTTATCCCATGTTCCAACAAGTCAGCACCCTATGCCGCTGTTCAGCAGGGACATAGGTGGAATCCCAGAGGTGTATTTTCTGTTCCCCATCCAGTTATTCAGGTTGCGCTTAAAAAGGTTTAATGAGGTACTCTGCCTTACATGGAGAGGGAGCCTATTCCACAAAAGGGGAGTCTCTGGGATACAAATTTGTCCCACCAAGTCTTATTGATGTCACTGACCAGGTTAAAGTCTCACAAGTGGGTTACTCGTGTGGAGCTTGACTTATAGATATGCAGCAGTCCCATGAGAGCAGGGTCTGAGATTGCTTTGTATACCAGACAGAGGTCACCTCTGAGGAGTTTGTAGGAGACTGAGTAGAGGGACAGGACTTTTAACCTATCTGTGTAGGATAGATGTTTGAAACCCTGGATTCTCTGGGAGAGAAATTTCTGTGGTCTGTCCAGCTGCTGCATGTTCTTTGTGAGGTGCATGAACAAATGGGCATTGTATTCAATAATTGGTCTTATAAGGGAAGAATACAGGGATGTTATGACCACCCTGTCCCTGGATGAAATACCCTTACTAATGAGGTGGCCATGTAGAAATCTTTCTGTACAGTGGAGGTAACATGGTGGTCAAAAGTCAGTTTGCTATCAACCTGGGTTCATAAGTCCCTCATGAATGATTGCATGCTTAGTGCTTTATTATCAATGTGATAATTTGTGGGGATGTCATTCTCTGCAAAAGGGATGATGATGCATTTTTTGGCATTCAGTTTGAGGCCATGTTTCTGGCACCAGTCATTTGTTTGAGTGAGACCCTCTTGGAGGATGTCCAGATCACTAGAGGAATTTATGACTGCACCCAGCTTGCAGTCATCTGCAAACTTGGTTAGCCATAGCCCACTAGATTTGGCTTGCACCTCTGAGATGTATATCCCAAACAGCAGAGGCCTCAAGACCAATCCCCGGGGTACATCGCTTGTTACGGTTTTACTACTTGAGGTGGCTTCCCCTATTTTGACTTGGTGGGTTCTATCAGTGAGCCAGTTTGCTACCCATCTGGTAACATATAGATTGATGCCTAGTTGAGAGAGTTTATCTATTATACTTGAGTGGGGAATAGTATCAAAGGCCATGGCCAGGTCAAAGTTGACAGTGTGCACTGTCTTCCCCTTGTCTGTGGCCTTGGGGACTGTCTTAAAGAAGTTGACACAATTTAACAGGCATGACCTCCCCTGTCTACCAGCAGGTTGGCTATATCTACATGGTTTGTGTATGTGGTGTCCTTGACCAACAGTTCTGAGCAGATCTGGGTGTTTCCCTTGAGATTGCGGTCATACTGTATGTGAAGAAAGCCTTATGATTGTCTTTAGTAGATGTGGCCAGTTTGGACTCAAAGTTTGCTTTGGAGAATTTCACTAGTGATCTTATTTGCTTGTTCAGATTAAGGATAGATTGCTTCCAATTAGACACCTGCTCCTTCTTGGTCCTGGACAGCAAATTTTTACTTTTATTATAGAGTTTATTTATTGTAGATGTCCACCAGACAGGTTTACACTTCCTTGAGGAGGAGGATTTCATCCTGTCTGGTATTCCTGATTCCATTTAGCTATATAAATGCTCATATAGTTTTTTGGTGTAAGTTTGGACACTTGTGACAGTTTCTGTGGAGGGGTAGGGGGCTGTAAAGCTATTTTTACCATCACTCAGGAGGTTGTAATCACATTATTCATTGTCCCTGTTTCTTTGCTAAAGGCTTCTTTTTGATTTGCCAGCATCTCCATCAGTTTTTCACCGTGGCAATATTGCTATTGTTTTGTGGCAGCACATATAGTATCTTAACAGAGGATCAGTTCCAAATAATTATCCCTATCCATTCTCTGACAAACACAGCTGATCTTTCTCTGTTCTATGCATACAGCTACAGCAGATAAGTTATCATAAGTACATGGATTTGGCTACAATTTCATCTGTAAAAGTATAACAGTCCTGATGTTTCTCATAGTCAGAAACCAAAACTCTACATGAAGCTGTTCCTGTGTCCAGTTTTGGTTTCCCTTTCACAATGGTCACCACTCGGGTGACTCAGATGATTATGCAGTCACTGTAAGCCATGTGATTTACTACTTAACAACATTCTCATTTTTCTAAATTCTGTATTGCTATTTGAATTTATTTACTGTGGGTAGTGCAATGATAAATTCTGACCAATTCTGACCAATTTCAATCTCAGCCCAGGGCCAAACAATGACCAGACTTACAAAATAGCTGAGTACAATAATACACAAGTGACAATAAAACAATACAATGCTAGAGCAATGCTTTAGATTTCTTGTAAATCCAATGTACTCATTTACAATACATGAAAAGTTCCAAAACATTTAAGAAATTAGACTAAATAAATTAGAGATGTGAAGAGTAGCAAAGGATCTTAGTGGCTGAGTTAAAGTGCCACATCCAACAACTGGAATGTTCATAGAGGTTCTTCACTAAAAGAATACAGTCTAACCTCCTACTTTTAAGTGATAACCTGGCAAAATGTCAAGCCCCAATAAACTCTGAAAACACTACTGCCTGCACAGAACTGTTCACAGAAGCCCTATACAAGCATGTTAAGGAAGAAGTACAGAACTAACTCGGAAAAAAAGCCACCCGGATGAAATCACAGCATCAATAGGCTGTATAACAGAAGGAAGAAAATCATGGCAAAAATTAGGAGGTGCAGCACTCAGCAGGGTAAAAGTACTCTCATCAAACTAAACAAATAACTCAGAGGGCAAATAAAGTCTACCAAAGCCAACGTTGAGGTAAAGTTGGCCTCCCAGGCCAAGAACAACTATAAGGCAATTACTAGCTGTGTCTGGAACCTCAAAGTCAATACAAAGTTGTGTACAGAGGTCATTGCTAATGGAGCCATCTATACTGAACCAGAAAATATAGTAAATCTACTGACCGACAAATTCAGCTCCAACTTTATACCTCTCTCCCCCTCAACCTTCCCTCAGGAAATGCCATCAAAAATAATTCCCCCTGCTATCACCAGGGAACAGATCCCTAATACTCTCATTAAGGCCAAGAGCACTGTATCAATGGGTCCAGACAATTCCCCAAAATTATTTCTAAACAGAATGAAACATAGTCTATCAGGCCCTCTGGGATTACTATTTAACTGTAGCCTGCAAACAGGCTCCATGCCTCATGAATGGAGAACAGCAACAGTCATCCCTCTACACAAAGGTGGGCCATCTACAGACTCTGGAAACTACAGACCCATAAGTCTCACTAGTCTCATATGCAAAGCCATGGAAAGAATTATCATGGAAACGATCAGTAATAACATAGGAAAACTCCAGACACTGGACCCAACCCAGTTTGGTTTTGTCAAGGGCAGGCCATGCCTACTTAACCTTGTGGATGTCTTTGAGAAAATCACCAATCACAAAAGCAATGGATGAGGGCAAAATGGTTCACATTGCCTACCCTGATTTGGCCAAAGAATTTGACACAATACTCCACTCAGGCATTGTTGACAAACTCAAGAGGTTAGGCATAAACCTTTATATCAACCACTGGATAACCAACTGGATCACAGACAGGACTCAGGGAGTTAGAAATGGGGAGTCTACCTCTACAAAGTGGACAGTCACAAGTGGAGTTCCTCAGGGATCGGTCCTGGGACCACTCCTTTTTGGAATTTACTTCTCTGAAGTCAAGGCCAATGTCAATGGCCTCTGGCTAACTAAATTTGCAGATGATTACAAATTAGGAGTAGTCATAGAATCTCCCATTGACACAAGTGTTCTCCAGGCAGGGCTGACACAGACAAATAAATGGTATCAGAGCCATGGAATAAAACTAAATGCCAAGAAATGCATAATAGTATCATTTGGGAAGTCATCCACCCCTAGAAACTATCATATTGACAACACAGCCCTAAGAGTTGACCCAGTAGTCAGGGACTTGGGGACACAAATAGACAGTAATCTAGCCTTTGACCATCAGATCGTCTACAGTTGGAGGAAATCATTCTATGTTGTGGAACTTATAAACAACGGTATGGCATTTAGGTCCAAGAAAGCCATTGTTACACTGTATTCAGCATTCATCAGAGTGCAATGCCCCCCTCTGTTATGTACCTAGCCAGGCATATCCAGCAATTGGAATGTCTACAGAGATTCCTCACTAAAAGAATACAGGGCATAAGTAACATGTCCTGTGCAGACTGCCCCAAAGCCCTGTCTCTGTATTCTGTCTCCTACAGGCTGTTGAGGGGAGATCTATGCCTGGCATACAAGGCATTGTCAGACCCCACCCTGATGGTTGTCCTGCATATCTGCAAAACAAACAGCAGTTGAATTTCCCATTCTAAAGATTTAAACCTTGCCTGTGATATAAATAGGACCTGGTGGAGAGACAGGTATGTATCCCAGAAACTACCCCTTCTCTGGAACAGGTTTCCCATGCATGTAAAATGCAGTTCCTCCTTAAGCTAATTCAGGTGTAACTTGGGAAACTGGATGGGGAACAGAAAATACATCCCTGGTTTGGCACTTATGTCTCTAATGGACAAAGGCAGCCTGTAAATGATTCATCTCTCAAGACCCTACTTGTAAATGTGTCATCTCCCAAGCCCCTATTTCACTTATTAAGGGTACCAGAACTTATCAGAGATTTGGGATGCATGGCTAGACTTAAAAAGGCCCCTGTGGGTGTTAGCCTAGTAAACACCTACAAACTTGTGAACTTAAATATGCTTTTAGTAGAGAATGGAACTTAGAATAAAAGGCTGAGGCTTTAATTTCATATTGGAGGGACTCCCACAATTTGTGCCTGAGAACTAAGAATGCATGGTCTCAGATATGTAGCTTGGAGTGTGGGATTTTTAGAGTGTGAGTGGTTCAGGTTTCTTTGAACCATTAGCATATCATGTTCTGTATTAATCAACTGATGCAGAACTAGTTATTTTACACTTTTTTTCTGCACTCTTTGTTTTGTACCCACATAACTTGTATCTGCATGTTCATTCAAACTGCGTTTTTTGTAATTTTATTCAGCTTTTTCTTTGATAGAACAATCACTGACTGGGACATTATGTGATGTTGTAGCACAAAGGAAACACAAGAGCCTCTTGCTATGCTGAACCAGCACCTTATTAATTGTACTGCTAGTCAGATCATGCTGCATTCCTTACAGGGCTGTCCAAAAACACTGAAATAGTTGCTGGTCTGGTGCCAAATCTTTCTTTGACAATAGCTTCTGAAAACATATTTGTATCTCATGCTTCACTCAAAGGTCTTAGGTAGCTGTTTAAAGGATACCATTAAAAATGTTGTTGTGGAACAAAGAAGCCAATAAAAAAGCATTAATGCAATTTGAAAAGCTGTTTTTCTGTGGAATCAAAGTCTCTTGCCCAACACTTACTGCAGGGATATATGTCCTGGATATGGCACTTCTCAGCAGGAACAAAAGCCTAAAAAGAATGCCCTGACTAAAGTAGTGGAGCAGGCATACTGCTCACCTGTATTAAATATAATCCCTTGCAAGGTTGTATCACCTCAGGGCAAAAGGGGCAACATCAAGCAAGTGCCCTGTCAGTGAAACAGACTCAAAAATAATTACGCTGACAAACTTAATGTAATAAACTCTGAGATCACTGCAGATCAGGGGAAGTGAGAGTCCTCATACAGTGCACAATCAGCTAAATGCAGCACCTTCAAATCTAGCACCTTAGCTTCGGTGATATGTAGCCTACATTACTCACACAAGCCTGTCTTATAATGCATCAGCAGTATTAGCCTACACAGTTTTGCCATATATTCACCTATACTTTTATTTCTCCATTGATATAGTTTCCCTTACAAAGTATATCATTTTGTATTCACTAATGGTTTGGAGCTTAATATTTTTTTTCAAGTTTCTGCAATTAAATGATGTTGAAGAGAGTTTCTCTAATGCTGACACACTGTAACAAACCCTACATTTTGACCCCCACCCCATCAAAATAAACAGTACTGACTTCATTTATTTATTTAGTTATTTATTATGTTTAATGATCAGGGTATTTGACTTGTTTGACAACCAGGGTATTTGACTTTTTCACAAAGAATCCATTTCAGCCACAAACCATGAGTTACAGGTAAAACTGAGAACTACAGTACATAAAATAGTATATTAGTTATAGCTAAACATGAACACTAGCAGTAGTGTACATGAAACAGTATAAGTTAGTTATAGCTAAATGTGGACAGTAGCAGTAGTGTACATAAAACAGTATAAGTTAGTTATAGCTAAACGTAGACACTAGCAGTAGTGTACATGAAACAGTATAAGTTAGTTATAGCTAAACGTGGACAGTAGCAGTAGTGTACATAAAACAGTATGTTAGTTATAGCTAAACATGGACACTAGCAGTAGTGTACATGAAACAGTTATGTTAGTTATAGCTAAACGTGGACAGTAGCAGTAGTGTACATAAAACAGTATAAGTTAGTTATAGATAAACATGGACACTAACAGTAGTGTACATGAAACAGTATAAGTTAGTTATAGCTAAACGTGGATACTAGAAGTAGTGTACATGAAACAGTACAGAGTAGTTACAGCTACACACTGAGAACAGGAGGAGCATAATATCAAACATGAAGTAAATGATTGTAGTAATATATAAGAAAAGCTGTATGAGGAGCAAAACAGTATCAAAGACGTAGTTGATTTGCAGTGAAGCAATTATATACAGCTTTTGTTGTTAGGGAGGGGGCAGTTGTTAGGATGTTGTAAAAGGTCTGTAAAAGAGAAGAGAAGTGAAGAGAAGAGGAGAGGAGAGGTACAAAGTGAAACAGGAGAACATTAACATAATTTGTTAGAGATTGATGGTGATAGTGGAAGGAGAAAAAAATGTAAATATATATATATATATATATATATGTATATATATATATATAAATATATATATATATTCTTATATTCGTGTTGCTATTATAGAGAAAACTGAATGAAAAAATTCCGTTGAGTCCTACTACTACTACTACGCTATCTTCTCTGTAAAACAACGAAAAATACAGAGGAAATGCAGTGCAGGCTCCAGATGAACAATATTTATTATAAAACAACTAGCTGAGATGAAAAATGTTTAACAAATAATTCCAGACCAATACATCAGTGAATATACTTCCAAGATAAAACCTCAAAATTGGACAAAAGAGTAAAGCGCTTTCACCTACATAATGTAGGCTTTCTCAGAACTAAAGTATTCAGGTGCTGCAGTGTTTAAATAACTTTTTTGGTGCCAAAAATTAGTGACAGCCCTTAAAGTCACATCACTCCATTATTTAAACATAACACTGAGCATCCTGTTGTTGTTACATCTACACAATATAAAATATTTATATTCTGCTGTTTCATTACATTGCAATAAATCAATAATCAAAAAACATATATATAAAAAAATATATATGACTAAAAATATATATATTATTTAAAATAATATATTATTTAAAAAAATGTTTATACACTATTCTTATACAACAAACACATTCGGATGTATATACCTAAATGTAATGAATTCTTAGGGGCTACTATTCTCTGCTTTATGTAGAAATAAACCTTACATCAACTGTCTTATTATAATAATAATGAACCAACTACTCTATTCTACAGTCTTCCTGTGGCTATTTCTTCCAGTTCACTAAATTTTAAACCATCTTCCTAATGCTAAACCTATACAATGTATATTAAAATTGAATATCCCAAGCCATGTTTCTTATATTCTTGATGTTCTATGTACCAGTATAGGTTTGATTGAAATGTTATCATTCAATCCTGGTGTATTCAAAACGTCTGTAAGAAGTTGCCACCATACTTCTCTATAACTTAGAAAATCTTTTCTGTTACCTCCTTTAGGATTATATTTGATATGTTCTAATATGGCAAATTTAAAATTATGTTCTGCCCCTAACTTTTCTATATGCCTATACAAGGCATTATTCACATCCTTTTTCCTTATACTATATAGGTGATCATAAATTCGCCTTTTAAAAGCTCTCTCAGTCTTACCTATATAGTATCCAGGGCATATTTTACATTTTGCCATATATATTACAAAATTTGTATTACAATTACCTATTTTAAACTTAATTTTAGTCTTGTTTATATTTCCAAGTACAAAGTATATGAATAAAAAATATATATTATTATATATATGTTTTTTGATTATTGATTTATTGCAATGTAATGAAACAGCAGAATATAAATATTTTATATTGTGTAGATGTAACAACAACAGGATGCTCAGTGTTATGTTTAAATAATGGAGCGATGTGACTTTAAGGGCTGTCACTAATTTTTGGCGCCAAAAAGTTATTTAAACACTGCAGCACCTTAATACTTTAGTTCTGAGGAAGCCGACATTATGTAGGTGAAAGCACTTAACTCTTTTGTCAAATTTTGAGGTTTTATCTTGGAATTATATTCACTGATGTATTGGTCTGGAATTATTTGTTAAACATTTTTCATCTCGGTGAGTTGTTTTATAATAAATATTGTTCATCTGGAGCCTGCACTGCGTTTCCTCTGTGTTTTTCGTTGTTTTACAGAGAAGATAGCATATTATAGAGAACAAAAGTGAGTGTTTAAGTTGTTTTTTATGGGCATCACAAATAAAGGGTTAAGTGTTTGATGCCTTAATGGAAGGGTGGATAAAGCAGCTGTGTGAGGCTCTTTCATCCTCAGTAACATTAATTTTAAAAAAATGATTAACTCTTTCTGTATAATTGCGTTCAGAACATACAAGTATCATTGTATAAAAAGCACTTGCTATGCACAAAATCACAATCTGCTATTTTTTCCTTATAGAATCAGTGAATAGTAATAAGTAGCTTATTTACCAGTGAATAGTTACTTTATATTGCTATTAGGCAAACTCTTATGCCCAAGTTACTTTGGTTAGTCCTATTAGGCTAGTAGCCTTTTTTCAGGGGAGACCCAAGATGGTATACTACTAGGGGAAATTTGGCAAAGACATTGGGGAATGTCCTCTACTGCTGTTCCTGACGTGCACACTCGTGACGTGCACACCCCATTGCTTGAGCAGTGGTGGATGGGAGGATGATGTGCAATAAGGCAAAGATGGAGGAAGGCACAGAGCTGAACACCAGTACAGTGGAGAATAACTGTGAGATCGTGGAGGATTCAGAAGTGGTTTTGCAGCAAAATCTGTTTGTGGAAATGGAAAATATGGAATCAGCAAGTGAAGCTTGTATGATTACAGTCCTTCAGTTGAGAGGGTTGAGGGAGGATTTACTGAAAAAATGGTGATGCAGAGTGAGGCAGAGAATGAAGGAGACATGTCATGGAGGGACATTATTGATAAAATTCACAAAGAAAAAGCAGAATCTATCTTGAAGGGTGAAAGTGAGATGGAAAAGAAATAATATGCAGAAAAAGTGAAAGAGGGTGCAAGGGGTGTAACAAAAAAGAAAAAGGTGGAAAATACTCCTAAATGGAAGTATATGATGACGATTCAAAATAAAGAAGAAAAAGAATTGGACAGGTATGAAGTTTGGCGCAACTTAATGTTTCCTGGGGTGTAAAAGTTCAAGAGATAAGAGCATTTATTATTATAAGCAAAGAGACATTTTGTGACATTGTGTATACAGTTGACAATTTTTTTGGGGAATATAAAAAGAAGATGAACTCTAATCCTTGGAACTTATATGTAATAAAAGTATTTTACTGGGAGAAGATTCAAGTACAATTCTGAACAGATGTAAAAGGAGAAACTTTGAGAAGGCATTTAAAACATTTATGTAAAGAAGTGTTAGACATGAAAATGTGAATTGAAATGCTATAAATGTAACAAACATAGGTATTTATGGATGGATTGTAAAACTGAAACTGATAATCATGAAATTGAAGGAAATAGATAATAAAATGAACAAAGAAAGAAAACACTGTAAGTGGTGGAAATAGAAGATAAAGTACGTAAAAAAGAAATAAAAAGGAAGAAATAGAGGAAGGTCCTGGCATAAGTGAAGAGGAAGATATAAACTGAGAAGCAGTAAAAGGAAAAAAAAAAGAATTCTATTGGTAAAAGATAGGAAAAGAAAATTTAAAGAGATGAGTATAAAAGAAAAAAGAAAGGAAATGAATGAAAAATAAAATAAAATTATAATTTCTATAAAATTAAGGAAAAGGGAAAGTAATAGTTTTAGAGTTCTTTCTATAAATGTAATTAGTATTAAGAATATAGTGAAAAGGATAGGGTTTTGGAATGGTGTAACAAATGCAATGTCACTGTAAATGTATTAGAAGATACAATATTTTTTAACAAGTGAAGAAAGATTACAAACACAAAAATTATGGGAGGAAAAATAATTTGGAATTTGAGAAATGATCAGTGTTCTGGAATAGGTATATTTTGTAGAAATACAGTAAAAATACTAGATAAAACTTTAGTAAGAATGGGAAGATTAACTATTGTGGATTTAAAATGGAAATGATAGTACTATATGCTTATGTTACCTATGTTATCTTTCTGTCTAACTCCAAAACACATTGTGCCTGCCCAATGCAACTTAAATGTGACAAACTGGAATGACAACTCTGTTTCCAAAATCCTCAGTGTATAAAATACAGCCTCACAAGGAACGGAAACTACTACTACAGATTCTGCCAAATTCTGTAAGAATACCGAGAATCAAATGCAAGAAAAATGCAACCTGCAGTTAACGAACCCCAACAGCCTGCAATAATACAAGCCATAAATGAGGATGTGGCCTTGCACCCTAGAAGTTGGCCATGCAGAGCAAGGCTGCAACTAAACCAGTTGTCAGAACAACAAATAATTGACAAGCTGTCTGCAACATGTGTGCCCCACACAAATCTGTGCGGACCCTGCAAGGAATCCCGTCCCCCTTGAAATCAAAGTTTGTCTCAGTCTGGGTGTATCTGCATCTGGGACATTCCAGAGATACATGGGGGATATTGTGGGAGTGTCACAGCTAGTTGCCAGTTGGATGCTGGCAAAATTCCTGGTAACAATGTGTAGCAATATGGATGACTACATCCACATTCCATCCACCTCTGTAGAGTGCAGAACTGTAATGCACCAGTTCTACAACACTGCAAACTTCCCTCATGTACTCAGTGCAAAAGACTGCACACACATCCCTATCAAGATCCCAGTACATCTTGAAGCAGGCTAATATATAAACAGAAAGGGCCAGACATATCTGAATTGACAATTTATGTATGCAGCAGATGGCAGCATAGCAAACCTCATGACAACACACCCTAGATCTGTCCATGATGCTGCCATATGGAGGGAAAGTGGTCTGAGGGCTGCATTCCAGCAAGGTGAAATACCCGAGGAACTACCACTGGGTAAGTGCAGGAACACAGATAGGATGTAAGCTAAGGATATCCCTTCCAACAATAGCCATGCTGAAAACATGTGTGTTTACACCCCACAACAGGTGACCATGGTTATCCAATGGAGCCATGGCTAATGAGCCCATACAGTGAACAAACAAACCCTGCAGAGGAGGCCTACAACATGTGTTCAGTGTACTGAAAGCTGGGTTCAGATATATTACAGGGGTGCATTGCAATAACCATCTGAAAAATCAGCACAGATGATAATGACGTGCTTCATGCTGCACAGCATGCTAACTAGATCACATTGCAGTCTTCCAGCTGCAGGTGTGAGTGAACTACCCAAAGGATCGCCGATGTCTGAAGATGACATCCCACAGGTATTAAAAGAGGAGCAGGAGGACATAGAGAAGACACAGGTATAGGGAATGTAGAGTGTGACCACAGGTGCACAAAGAAAAGTTCACATGTTAAATATTAATGGTGAGGAGATGAACCCCACAGCACCATGGATTACATCTAATGGAGATGGCCCTATAAATATTAATGCAGATAGTATTACATGTTAGTTGCACTGTTTGGTCTGCATTGCAGTTGTATGAGTATATGACATTACACTTACGTTCATTGTCATCACTCTGTGTGGATCTGTGTGCACGATTCAAATCTGCTGCTGTAAATCCAAAATGATAATACATGAATATGCATACAACAGCAATGTGTAATGCATTACTCTATAGTCATCCATGTCATGCAAATTAAGGCATACATGTTTGGCTTGGAACTCCTGCTGCTACCCCACTCATGGGAAATGCATCGCTCTCCACTCACCATATACAGGTAGGCAAGAAATATTGTGATCTCTTCGGGGGGGTCAATGGTGGGCCAAACCAGTAGCATCAATCTCTCATAGAGTCGTAACCTGTTGGCTGCATGGAGGATCATGTCAGAGCAGCATTGACGACAGGCCTCACTAGATCTATTGTGACTGCATTAATCATATTGGTGATGTCAGCCCACACTTCATTCTTCCATACTGTATTCCCTGCACATCCAGGGAGCCTCCACCCATGTTGTTGCAGAGCATCCAATATGATGTCATTTTTCAGTGGGGAAAAATTGTCACACCAGGGTCTGTTTGCCATCTGAAAGACAGTGATATATGTACATGTATTCATATTCATGTGGGGGCCCAGTTATGCAGATGATTATGTGGACAGTTTATGTCACCATAAACACTATGCATTCCTGTGCAATGCAAAGGTCTATTAAACAGTCACTGTGACATATAATAATGTGACATATAAAACATTACAACAATGCCTGCATACATAACAGGTGTAAAAATCAACAGGACTTGTCATATGTGTAGAGGCTGTCTGTGGGATTCTAACTCTTTACCCTACATATCCATTGAATGGAGGTCCAAAGATATCATCATGCCACAGGACTCTGTATGCATTTCACTTTAAAATACTACACAAATTATCAATCGAACAACTTACAGAAAGCATTGGAACAACTCAGTACCTGTAAGCAGGCCACATACAGAATAGATACTTTTTATGCTGAACTAGTAATTATAAGACTTGTGTTCAACCATCAATGAATAAATATCCGTAACATCACAAGGACATAGTACACAAAGATAATGTCAGAATCCATAGGTTTCCAGACTTACACCACACAGTGTATGGAGAAACCTGCAAGACTTATGAATAAACCGTAAATCCAATTTTATGTACTATTCACTTTTGTAAAGTAAATCTGCCTGTACAGCTGCAGATGGGAAATTAATGCATGTCCTTGATGAAGATGGTAACACCTGTATACATAAAGGTAAATCAAACATCACTCCAGTAAGTTACAAGCATTTATCTTAAAGCAAGCATTTTCAATAAAAATAAATCTGAACAGGTACATTTGAGAATAAGTAAAGTTAACAGATGTAATATTTACCAAAACACAAATGCTAGCAGCTGCAAATTTACCTTAACTCAGGTATAACTGAAAGTAAGAACATTTAATGTGCATCCATCTTTAAGTACCATTTATGCCATACTTAAATTAATGATGTTCATTAAAATTCCTGGTTTTGGAATCCCATTTGTGCAACTCCATGTAAGTTCTTAAAATCCAGCACATTAACCTCAGCGTAATGGGAAGGTGCTCCATGCTAAGTACCCAATAAGTATTAACAAACTGTACCATGTGTAGCTTGTGCTCATTATCTTCCAATGATCTGATAAGATGACATAAGCACCACTTTTAAATATTAATTTTGATACACTTACAGATCAGACCATTGCTACATGTAAACTGACTGGGTCCTCAGTGAACAATTGTACTACATTTTCCATTAGAGTATTGACATTATCAAGATGGCTACTTCCAGGAGGCTTTGATGTGTCTGGGCGCCCAGTTGGACTGAGAATAAGACCACATAGATGCTGACTGTGTATGTTGGAGTGGAGCATCAGATGACCGCAAGGCCAAAGATCTTCGCGATGATCGATATTTGGAATCATATTGCATGAGAGCACCAATGATGTACAGGGATCTACCAGACTGTAGTGCAGGTTCGCCACTGCTAAGATGACCTGCATCAGAGGGATTCAGAGGAGCTTTTTTGGAGGGTTGCCAAGAGTGGATCCCTACAGTAAGTGTCACAATCCTATGGTCAGCTGAGCATTTCTACACAATTTAGAGATATAGCTGTATCCCACATATATCAGATACATGGTTTTTACAACTAATAAGTAGCTGTCAGTTAGCTCATCTAAATAATTAAGAAGTGTGACTGTTTTCCAGATAAATATGGGTTCTAGTCCCTTGCTGTTAATTTATTTACTAATGTTTATAATATACATAATTCAGAACTTTGTAGATGTACATCTGTTTTCAAACATACAATGACATAATTTCACACATCCACTATAGTTGTGTATCTCTGACACCTATAGCACCTAGGCCGCTGATGACTACGCATTTGGTAGTTATCCATTCTACTCTACCTGTATATGTCTGAATAGTAACTCATAAATAACTTTGTTACTTCATTCCTCGTAATAAACTGAATATTCTTACTACAGTCCCATTTGGAATGCCTGTCTGACTGATTAAACATGTTTTCAGTTATGTGTTGATAGCTGTTATTTTTTTACATTATAATGGCCAATAAGTGTCAGGAGTTTCGGTATTCATCCATTATCTGCAGAAATACAGATACACATATGCCGAACCTGTTTGTTAAAATGAAATGTGTCAAACTGCGGCATGCTACACTTAAAAAAAAAAATCCCAATCCTCAGCCCACACACTCCAGGGATCTAAACCTTGTCATCACAATAAACAAAACATGCTGTTAGCTTGACCTGTAAGGAAAGTGTCCAGCCTGCTGTGGGTTCAAACTCACATAGTGGAAGCATATCATTACATTGTTATCTTGGTTTATTTCATGCATAGTCGAATATTCTTCTCTACATAACTACATATTGATACTAACATTTATTTTGTGCATAGTTATTGAATTCCTGCAAATATATTTGCAATCCAGAATTTTCTGTTGACATCATTCCTTTAAGTACAGAGGTATGTGTAAAGCTTGCAACTGAATATTATATGTCTGACAAAATTTTGTGCATCATGGTATTATTTTCAAAAGTGCTATCAAGTGCTGTTTTGTCATTCATTATTGAATTCACTTCAACAACCACCTCATCCTTATTTTTTGAGGGAGTCAGGTGGTGAGAGTTACATCTGAAATGCAGAACAGGGAGATACAACAGTGTATGCATTTGATCTGTGATGTGCACTTTGCCAAGGAATATCTTTAATGTTAGTCCTCCACTATAGCTGTGTCTCTGAAGTGCAGCACTTTTTATGTCTAAATTAATGGTAGCTTTGTTATACATGAAACTGTCCCACTATCCCACTGTCTGAGGGATGAAGGTTTTCCATTGCTGTTACTGGCACAACCTTCAACGAAGTTACGCCCATTCACACATGTCTCCAGACAAAAGACGCTTTAACTGAGAATCAAACGGGACAACATCTTACTGTGAGGTGACACCACAATGCTGACATGAATTCACTCTCGCTAATTATTTACCTATATGCCAAGCACATATTCATTTTTTGAAATCATAAGCCATAAACCATATTAGTAGCCCATCCCACATCCAGGTGATGTCATAACCCCAGGTCTGTTCATCACATTCACAACACACACTCTCAGGTAAGATGGATTAGCTAGGCAGGTAGTTGTCAAGGTTAGAGTTTGAGTGCATGTTAGAGTTGCAGATTTGAATCCCATTTTCTCCAATCTGTGTTCAAAGACATAAAAGCATGCAAGAAACACTACAAAATGTGTATGGGGATTATCTGATGTTCTTCAGAAGTAAATTTTGTAGAACCTGATCTAAGTAATGTATATTCCTGTTATAACATATTTGTTTTTTTTTTTCCTTTTTTCAGGCAATGAGAACAGGACCTGAAATCATGCCCTGTGCATTGAGCGGATGCACAGGCTTGAGAACCAGTGGAGAGAGAGGTATGTTGCTTAATTTTTCTGATTTGTTAAATAAAATGCATCTGATCCTTGTTTCGGGCATGTATTTTTGACATTACTATTTATATTGCTTAGAATGTCTGAATACCCATCATGCATCAGTAAGGTAAGTGTAAAAATCACACTATACCTGTGCTTAAAAGTCATATCATCTACTCAGAGGCGATCACTGCTTAACATACAAGCCAATGTCAAACCCAGAGCTATTGGACATGCTACACTTAAAGAAATCCCAATCCCTCAGAGCCACACACTCCAGGGATCTAAACCTTGTCATCACAATAAACAAAACATGCTGGAGGGATAGGTTCCTGACCCAGAGACTCCCAAACTCTGGAATAGACTGCCCATACATGTCAAGCAGAGCACCTCTTTGGCCGTCTTCGAAAAGAACCTTGATGATTGGATGGGAGAAAGGAAATTCACCCCGGGAATCATGTCAGTCACCCTGCTAGACAGGGGTCCAGGGAAGTAAATAGTGTGGGAATAAATAGCCAGGGAATTGTTATAGCTAGGCTTGTATAAGCCCTAGGACCGATAGCCTAGTACCAACCTATGATCCTAAGAACCTGATTGAAATACAAATATGGTGAAATATCATTTAGCATCAAGTCATGTTTTCTGAAGATAGTTTTTGAAATGTAGGCCACAACCTAAATGAGAATCGGGTTTGGGTATCTGTCACGCACATTAGAGGTAGATGTTTTATATATTATGTAGAGGTTTAATTGCTGCTTGTAATACATAGTTTGGTACTTTTTTATGTGTTACCTACTGACCAATCTGTTATGCATAGCTTGCCTGTTCACAATCTGAAGGGGTATCTGCTGTGTCATTTGCACACTGTGTGGCATGTCTTTTAGTTCAGCATTGGCATTGCATCTGCCTACCGCACTTTGGATGCTTTTGTTGCAATATACTTATATCCTGTGTTTTTAGGTATTTGAGCAGATATGTATTTCTTTGCAACATTTCCTAATATGTAAGCATCATCGGGATGTTTGCTTTTGTAGGTTACTGATTGCAAGTCATTATAGGTAGGTCATGCATACAGTACATACAATACTGTTTGTACATCATATACTGGATTCTCATGTATCACAGGCTGTGATGACTGAACATCATAACTATTTGTTACTGTTGTATTCATTATGATGTGGAGCTAACCATTTACCATGCTGTCTGGCTCAGATGTTTGTCAAATGTTTTACTTAGTTTCCACAATATTGTCATCTCACTTTGTTTTCATTTTAATAATGTTACTTGGTGGCTGTTCATATGGCTCTTTACATGCAGAGACTACAATTTACATTCACACATAGACATAACTGATCAGGAAACACATGCAAGAGAAAAAGAACGGAAAGACATGCTGTCAGACACTTAGACAGTTTACTGGGGTGGACAAGATTATTACATAGTGCAGGTCCCAATAATAATGTTATCTTGATGTTTACAAGCTTTTATTTTGCAAAATTTCAATTATGTTAATGTGGCATGAGGCAGTGTCTTGCATGATTTCATTCAAATGTCAGGATATGTTACATGTGCGTGCTTTGCATATGCTTCCCATGCTTCATGCTGGCCAGTAAGAAAAAGTTCAGGTGCTGTTATGATTTCTACTGGTAGGTTCATAGGTTCATAGGTGTGTACTAGGCTAATGGCTCTGGAGCCTTTACAAGCCTAGGCCATAGAAGTGCCCTGGCATTGTGCCACCCAATGTTAGTTCCCAGTGCCTCTATCAAGTAGAGCCAGTAGAGTGATCTCCGGGGGTGAACTTTCTATTACCCATCCACTCATCAAGATTTCTCTCTTGAGAGGGGCGGAGCCTGAATGGCTAACTGAAAGCAGCAATATTTTAGAGCTCCATATAACTAGTTAAATAAGACAGGAAAAAAATCTTCTTTTTTTTTTCTTCAAAGTATAAAACTTATAGATAAAGGACTAATTTACATAATTAGAAACTTTGGTGAAGTTTTACAAATAATTTCCTGTCAAAAAGCTTGGAGATGCATTCACTTGTTAAAATGAGCAACTCTAGGAATTCTCACCAGGATGTTGCCTTAAAGAAGGAATTACAACAGATGACATCTACCCCGCATGAGTTGTCTTTGAAGATGGATGATTTTAAAGAGAACCTAGAAAATCTTAAAACAAGCAGTCAAATACAGGCTGACACCCTCAAGGAAATGCTACAACAGCACCAGACAAGGATAACAGGAACAGAGGTTTCTCTAAATGACTTAGAAAGCAGACTTAAGGAAGAGGAAACACAGAATGAACTGCTTCTTAAACAAAACACTTGGTTGGTTAATAAAGTTGATGACTTGGAAAATAGGGAGAGGAGAAATAACATCAGGATTTTCGGATTACCTGAAAACACAGAAGAAGAGGGTATTATTTTCTTTTTATTAAGCTGGATCCCTGACTTTTTAAATTAAAAAGAAGGACTTTCCTTTGGCATTGAAAGGGCGCACAGAGCCCTTGGGAAACCTGCCACTAACTCAAACTCTCCTCCTAGGTCAATAATTATCAAATTTCTTTCATACTTGGACAAGGAACTGATTTTAAGATCTGCTTAGAGGAAGGCACCTCTAAAATATAAACAGATCCTGATAAGATTTGATAACGACTATTCATCTAGAATAATGGAACAAAGGAAAATAGTGTGGCCAATGATAAAGTTTCTGAAACAAAATAACATCAAGGCACAACTTGCATATCCAGCTAAGATAAGAATACTGTATGCCAATGAGATGAGGACTTTTATTGATTTAAAGGAAGCCTTTTCATTTATTAAAACTAATAATGTGATTACTTTACCAGAAGATATGGACTGGATGTCACCTTCTCTCAAGAGAACAAAAGAAACAAATGTCTAGACAGACGTCAAAAAGAAGAAGCAAAAGACTGATACTGTTACAGCCAAATCTCTCAAAGCATCTACTATGATATGAATTGTTTTAACATTACTTTAAAGGGTCTATATTATATTCTCGAAAGCCGACAATGTCGAATCTGACATTGCTGACACGAGAATATTGAACGCTCAGAATCTTGAGTGTGTAAACGGAAATCTCTGTAAGGGGAGATTTCCATTTACTGCAATGTAGTGTGATCTCGGAGTTGGTATATTTAAGTAGCTGGGGGTGTGGGGGTGCAGAGATGCTTGTCCCCCTCTTAAACCCATTAGGGTACTTTTTTCTCTCTCTCTTTTTTTTTGTCTTTTTATAAGGTCGATGTTTGAAGACATTGACCATATGGTGTCGACCATATGTTGTTCGATGTTTTCAAATAATGATCTTATAATAGAGACCCACTTTAAAGGACCAATTTTACTGCTTGGAATTTTAAAACGCATGAGAGTTTTCACATTACCTCAGGTATGTAAAACAGGGTACTTTTCTTTCACAGAATGGAGGGTTATATACAGGGTTGCCAGATTTCCAGCCCCCCAGGTAGGGACAAAAAAAAAGGTCTCTCACGGCAAGTTAAGACCCAAAAAAAAGGTCTTTCACAGCAAGTGAAGACAAAAAAAAGGTCTTTTAATGTGGAACACAGTTCCACATTAAAGAACAGTAGCTCTGCACTAAACACGGAGCTTCTCATGTTTAATGCAATGCAGTTCCGCATTCAACACAAGTAGCTCCGTCTTTAGCGATTTTTGATTGGCCCGTATACCGGCATATGGGCCAATCAAAAATCACTAAACACGGAGCTTGTTCTCGTGTTTAATGCAGAACACAAGAAGCTCCGTGTTTAGCAATTTTTGATTGGCCCGTATGCCAGGTATACGGGACAATCAAAAAAAAAACAAACAAAGCGGAGGCTGGCCGGGATTTAAACCGGCAGGGCAGGACTCGGGATCAGGCTGCTGATCTCGGGACAGTCCCGCCCAAATAGGGACATCTGGCAACCCTGGTTATATAGCACATAAAATATTTATACTGTAAATCAACATACATAGTATATGTGTATTTTCTCTTAATTTTCTCTTTTCTTTCTCTCTTCTCTCTTTTCTCATTATTTATTTTAACTGCATCTTGTCTCCCTTTCTAAATTCTCTCCTATTTACTATACTAATATAGTCTGTATATATTTAATAACTCACTATCTATACATAGATAAATAGTAGTCTAAAATAATCTAGTTTTAAGGTTGACTAATTGGAATACTGAACTTAATTAATTGTTATTACAATATTTATTATATTAATGATAGTCACTGTTATGCTTATTGAGATTGGGGACATGTTCGTGATTAACTCCGAAATGTTCCATTCATGTACATATGTCCTTTGAATTATTTCCTTTTAGTATTAATATATATAAAAAAAAAAAAAAAAAAAAAAAAAAAGGAGGGAAAAATGTACTGTTGGTTAAGAGAAGTGAAGCTTTCTTCACATTCTGTTTGCATTACCACAGCAACAGTAAACAATTGCTACAGTTTCTAAGGACACTGTGAACCTGCAAAGTGCATTTAGCCTCACAGATAACAAATAATAAGAAAAAGTAATGTTGTTTAGTTATTAAAATGAAAAACAACCTAAGCAAGGTAAAATAAAAATATAATAGGACTATTTGTAAATATTTTATGATTTATCCTCATAGGATTACATATTCCTGGAAACACAACTGAAATGTTCCCAAACTACATGTGCACTTAAATGTAGCTGTTTGATTAAAAAGTATTATACCATGACCCCCCCAAAACGTGCACGCTGATTGGCCAGCGTGCACATTGTAAATTGAGTTATACTAATGGAAAAAGGTCCGGTCGCCCGGACTTTTTTCCATTAGTATAACTCTACTTTTAAAACACTGTCTCGCAATGTTAAATGGGTTTAACATAGCGAGACAGCTTTAAAATAAGCAATGGAGATCTCCGTTGCTTATTTTAAAGCTGTCTCGCTATGCTAAACCCATTTAACATAGCGAGACAGGTTTTAAAAAAAAAGCAACGGAGAAAGCAAGATCTCCGTTGCTTTTTTTACTATTTCACTATGTTAAATGGGTTTAACATAGCGAGACAGTTTTAAAATAAGCAACAGACATCTCCATTGCTTATTTTAAAGCTGTCTCGCTATGTTAAACCCATTTAACATAGACGAAACAGTAAAAAAAAAAAAAGCAACGGAGATCTTGCTTTCTCCGTTGCTTTTGCCCACAGCTCTGATGTACTGCGCAGGTGCGCAGTACATCAGAACTGCTGATGCCAGACATCTGCGGAAGGGCAGTAAACAGGCATTATACTATGCCATTATTTAAGAAAAGTAATAGTTTCTTTTCTTAAATAATGTCATGGTATAATAATAACCACTTCTGGGTGGGTAATGCTGTATTTACCCACGGTTGGCTTTGTTTGGTCCTGAGGGTGAAGCCCTCGGGACCAAACCACGCCAACCGTGGGAAAATCCAGCATTACCCACACCCAGGCGTGGGTTATTGCTATATTAATCAGTTTAACATGCTGATTCCACAAGCTGACTGAACTGTAAAAGTTACATTTTATATGTTACTTGAAATTGGCAATCTCTAGAAGCACATGAAAAGATACATATTACTTTTTGCAACGTTATCTTTGCAGTTACCTCACACTCTGTACAAACTCACTTGGCAACTGATAGCTATTCATTTAAAATATCAGTTTAAATATTAAATGTGTCCTTGAAATGCTTTTGACATTTTGACAAAATATAATCTGAACTGTAAAATGAGTGACTTGGAAGAAGTGAAGTAATGCATAGATTTCAAAGACAGTTTTTGACACTACACTATGAGTAAAAATGTATATTCACAAGGAAGTATTGAAATATTTTAGTCTTCCAGTTAGAAGAGCTTACTGTCAACATTTTGCGATATCAGAAAGTTTGAAGAGCTAGGAAATTACTATTATTTGTCTTTATAATGATTATTAGACAGATGTTAGACTCTGCTTTGTTTAATGAATTGTGACATGTTTATGAGGAAAAGTGGACTCATTTAGAAGTTATTACAATAGTTATTAGATTAGTGGTCGACACTGTTATGCTTAATGGGTTATGGGGCATGTTAGTGATTAACTCTGAAATGTTTTGTTTATATACATACTGTCAGTTGAATTATTTCCTATAATATTAACATAATATATAAAATGAGGGAAAAATGTACTGTTGCTTGTGAGAAGTGAAGCTTTCTTTACATTCTATCAGCCTCATGAACTATTTCAGTTTTTTTTAACACTCATTGATTAGGAACCGCTATATTTGTGTTGTCATGGCAACAGAAAACAACTGCAGCAGTTTTTATGGACTTTGTGAATCTGCGAAGTGCATTTAGCCTTGCAGATAACAAATAAAAAAGTAATGTTGTTTAGCTATTAAATTGAATTACAATCTAAGGAAGGGTAAAGAAGATAACTTAATAGAACAACTTGTAAATACTTTATAAATTACTCACATTGGACTTCACATTCCTGGAAACTCAACTGAAATGTCCTCAAATTACTTGTGAACTTAAATGAAACTGCCTGATTAATAAACATAACTTATTTTAACAACCTGCATCCATAAGCTATCTGGTCTATATATGCTACATTATATATGTCACTTGCATATGACAGTCTCTAGAGCACACAAAAAAATATCTATTATTTTTGCAACATGCTATATTTGCACTAACCATACATTCTAAACTAACTTAATTGGCAACTGACAAGTTATTTACTTGAAACATCAGTCTAAATATTAATTGTGCCCTTGAAATATTGTTGCCATTTTGACAAAACAAAACCTGAATTGAAAAAGGAATGATGTGAAGCAGTGAAGTATTGTACAGATTTCAAAGACAGCTATTGACACTACAATATAAGTAGAAATGTTATACATGCAAGGATAAATTGAAATGCTTTGCATTTTTAGTTAAAATAGCTTATTGTTAACTTTTTGCTTTATCATAAAATTTAAAGAGCTAGGAAATTATTTTTAATGTGTCTTTATAATGTTTACTAAAGTGATGTTAGTCACTGACTTGTTTAATGGATTGTGAGTCATGTACAAGATGGATTACCGAATGTTATTTCTGTTTACCTATGTTTGCTGAATTTATTTTATTAGTACTGATTTAAAATAAGGGAAAGAAAGGGAAGGGAAATCTCTGTTTTTGTTCAAGGGAGGAGAGGCTTAAGAGTACTCTAACTGCCCTAAGAACTCTCTAGGATGCTCTAAACACTATTTGATTAATACTTACCTAAGGTAAGTCTTAATTACCATATGGGTACCTACACATTCATTCTAGACCTGATGTGATTATCCATTCTGGAAGCAGGAGGAGCCCTATGCAGGATGGGAACTGTCAGGGTGATCATAGTTCATTCTTAGACTCTGCTTTGTAAATCTATAAATATGTAAAAGCACTGCACACTAGACTGTAGAGCGTCTCTACTCAGAGTCAAGATACCACTGATAAGCCATGTCTTTTCATAAGTGTAAATTAAAGTTGGTGAGCTGAAGATTGGAAAAGTAAAGGAAGACAGTACACCTACAGTAAATTCATATTTCATTGGTAATCATTCATTGTCTCCTACAGAGTCTTTTTAGTCAAATTATTTTAGTAATAATCTATCTGTTGTTGGCTTATTTAGTGTATGCTCCTCTGTTGCATTTAATGTATCCAAAATGACATATCTGACATGTTTGGGATCGCTTAAGGGTAACTAAATATTGGATATTTTCTAAGTCAACATAATAATTGTTTACATTACTAACATTCCATCCTGATATATAAAATACTATAGAATAATAATAGAATAATATAGAATTTCATATCTCTTTTAAGAAAATTCTCCATATAATAATTTAACATATGGATCTCAGTTGATATTGTTGGTTAAAGGTATGAGTAATAATCCAATAGATCTATCTTTATCTGTTGGATTAGGAATGATTTTCATTCCATGTTTAATGGGAAATTCATATTTACTTGTATTTGATACTTTAGAATTAATGTTTTATAGAAGTACTTTTTTAAAGCCTGACCAGAATTTTACCCTACTTGTATTTAAAGAAGAAAGAACATTAAATTACACTCCCAAGTTTACAGACATAAAATAACATTCAATGTTATCAGAGAATATGGTATAACTACTATAATCAAAAAAAAATGAAATGTTTCTTCCAACAATAACTTGAAATAGATTTAACATTCTTATCATTAAATACTAATTGCTTAAATAATGCAAATAAAAGATAAAACTTACTAAAATATTTAAATCTAAATAAGGCACAAGTAGTATTTCTCCAGGAAATGCATTTTAAGACTAATGATAGCTTTATTTGGACCCCTAAGGACTATACAGTCTTAGCTCAATCCTCCTAAAGAACAAAGACAAAAGGAGTATCAATTCTCTGGAAGAAAAACATAATCACTCCAAAAAGTATTTATAAATATGAAGACAAAGAAGGTCTACTAGTGTTTATTATAATTAAATTTAATAACAGAATATGGACCTTAGCTAATCTATATTGGTTCCCAGGAATTGGAGCAGGAACGGTTAAAAAACATTTAGATTTTATTTCCAACAATTATAAAGAAAATCTTATATTGGGAGGAAAATTTAATTGTACCTTAGAAGCTTCTGAAACCACCAAGAAGTCTTTTCGCATATCAACTATTTCAAAATCCTTAAAAAGATGGATTGATTAATTTCATTTAATAGACACTTTTAAAGTAAAATATGATAAATCCTTATTATTTTCCCACAAAGACCATAGATTTGGAACACAAACCAGAATAGACAAATTATTCGTAGTTCAAGATTTACAAACAAAAATCCTCAACTTCTCAATAGTTCCATGCCACTTCTCAGATCATGACTCTATGATAATGAAGCTCCAAACAGAGGTTAAACCTGTAATCCTCTCAATTAGAATTCCATCATATATCACGAAAATTAAAGAATTCAAACCCTGGATGTTGTCAGAGCTACAATTATTTCTATAAATTAATAATACAACAGAAATCAGTAGAGTCATGGTTTGGGACTCATTAAAAGCATATTTATTTGGTAAGACCCATAGCTGGTACAAAAACAAAGTTAGAGAGTGGGAATCTGAATCATTAGACTTGCAAACCAGACTCTTGAAAGCAAAATCTAAAAAAAATCTGAATTGTCCAGAAGTCAAAAAAGAAATGGAGGAATTAAATAAAAAATATAATGAAATTCTAACACACAAAATTGTCTAGGCTTGGAAAAATTTAAAATAAACTCATTAGCCTCCTCCCCCAGATATCTACCTAACTTATCTACTAGAATTAAAATACAATCTAAAGCAAATAACAATAGTATTATATATCATGAAAAGAAAGGGAAAAAGTATTATATATAGGAGACATCCTTGATGCATTCCGGTTCCATTATATGGAACACTTCAACCAAATAAACTTAGATAGAAACCATATCAATATAAAAAAAAATTCCAAAAAACTTAAAACTAGACCTACAAAAACCTATATCCTACAAAAAAAAATTGTTGAGAAGATAAAAGAAAGTAAATCTAACAAAGCTCCAGGGATAGATGATATAATTATGGAAATTTTCAAACTCTTCCCTTCAACAGTAATCTCCATTTTCATAAAACTTTGCTAGAAGTCCAGTCAGAAGCAAAAATACCACCCTCATGGAAATATTCTCTCATAACACCAATTCTAAAAGATAATAAACCATCAGACCTTTGCACCTCAAACAGACCTATATCATTACTGAATAATGATTACAAAATATTCATGTCAATCCTAGCTAACAGAATGAAAATCTCACTTTCAAAGACAATTAATAATGATCAAACTGGATTTTTATATAACAGGCACACACATGATAATATTAAAAGGATACTTACTCTTATAGACTATGTGAATAAAGAAGATAGAGAAACACTTGTAATCAGATTAGACATAGAAAAAGCCTTCGATTCCCTCAACTGGGAATATCTATTTAAAACTTTAGCATTATTTCCTCCTCCCTTCATCTTATTACTAAAAAAACATATATATTAATAACTTAGCCTACAATAAATTAGGTCCTTTCACCTCAGAATCTATCCATATAATGAAAGGTACTAAACAAGGATGCCCCCTTTCTCCTATTTTATTTGCTTTGGTTATAGAAATACTTGCAGAAATAATATGCAATAATCCAAGAACAAAAGGAATAGAAGTCTACAACCAGCACATATCTAAAGCAATGCTTTTTGCTGATGATATTTAATTAACCCAATCAAACTCCAGACAGCCATTAGGAAAGTTAGAAGAAGTAATGGAGAAATTTTATAAGATTCAGGTCTACACTTTAATAGATCAAAATCAAAATTTCTATTTTTAAATAAGAAAAAAGAACTACAAGTTACAGATAAATCCATCATAGGAAAACAAGAACTTACGCTAAATTATTTAGGAATAGTGTTATGCAAAAAATATAAATGAAACAATATTAATAAATATAAAAACATTATTGAAACAATAAAAGTATATATAGAAAAGTGGAACAAAATTATATTAACTTTTGAAGACAGACTGCAATTAATAAAAATAGTCTTATTGCCAAAAATACTATATGTAGCATTAGCAATACAGCTAATTCCTGAAAGATGCATTCTTAAAGAAATCAATTCATGTTTAATACAATTTTATGGTATCCCAAAAAGAATAGAGTATCTCTAACTCATCACATTAGACCCTGGAAACAAGGAGGATTGAACTTCCCAGAAATAGAAACATATAAAAGCATCTGTGCTTAAAACCACAATAGACTGGATAAACCCAAAATATTTTGCCAACTGGAAAGAATTAACAATGGCTATATTAACAAATTAATTTAATCTGTTAAAAAAAATTAACAGTAGACAAATCAAACAAACCCTGGTACGTACTATGCATAAGTATACAATATAATATAACAAAACCTTCTAAAACAACACTGATTAATCATTACATCAATTCCTTTAGGAAACTTATCAATGCAAACATAGATCTAAAACTTTGGTTTGACCTTTTAACCCCATTTACCATCACTAAGAACTTTCCTCACAAAATATATAGGGAAACAATAACCTCTTGGGAACAAAATTGATTCTTATGCTGGTTTCAATGTGTAAATAAATTAAATGTTTTAGATATACATATGATAAAAACTGTTTACAATATTCCAACACAGGACTTGTTAATCTTACAAAGCATTCTAATGTACACTCAAGATTTTTGCAGATTAATAAATTCCTCATTTAAAGATATTCCAAATCTAATAAGTTTTTTGTATGAATTTATATATAATAGTTGTGAAAAGAAAAATTCCATTTCAAATCTATATAAATAGTTAATAACATATAAAACAATTCCCAAACCATCATAATGGCAGTTCTTAACAAAAGGTCAGTCATTGCAGTTAACAGAAGAAATTAAAACTAACATCTTACTATTAGTTAATTACATCTCTAAAACACAGTACTGGAAAATATTTAACTGGAAATACTTACACAGAGCATTTTTAACACCAGATATAATTAAAAAGATCAATATTACTACAAATGTTTTTTGCTGGAGGTGTGAAAAGTCAAATAAAGCAGACTGGATTTATATTTTTTATAAATGTAATAAAATTAAATTATATTGGAATGGAATCAGTCATTTTTTACATGCTGTATTTAATGAATCATTTACCTTAACTAAGGCATTGATTATACTAAATGTAAATGAAGGTCCCTAACTGAATAAGACAAATATGTATTTGTTATGGACAATACTTGCTATACCTAGGAAATGCGTAACTAGAAGGTGGAATTCAAATATAACCCTGACCTTGGAAGAATTCTACACTTTACTGAAGACAACTGCATCGATGGAAATAAAAATCCAAGAACTATGAATCTATCCCAGGCCATTGGTAAATAATCCTTGGAAGAAAGTTATATCTTTGTTGGGCACTCTGCAATAATCAATATTATATCTCTGATAACTGATCTGTTAATTCTATGCACGTATAAATAAAGAACATCCACAGGAACTAACACAGCAACAGTCCTTTCTGAGATGAACTATATCACAAATATCCAAGGAAATATGTGAAACAAATACTGAATATCGATTCTGTGAAGAGTAAAAGTTTTTATTCGACACAATAAAAAACGGGTAAGCGCTTTCACCATGTAGGCTTCATCAGACCATTAAGTTATACAAAATGACAGCATTTAAATAATGGTACAAATTCTCTAATTCGTTGTATGAAAACTGACGTCATTTCCTAATGAAATTCATGGCATAGCACTTATAACAAAGTATTAAATACATCTAATCAAGCTGTCTATAATAAAATAGAGATAATATATATATATATATATATATATATATATATATATATATATATATATATATATAAATGCACAAGAATCCTAAGTATGCATGTAGTATATGTCATACACATAGAAACCATTGAAATATATATAAATGTTTTAAACATTGTGATTAAAAATATGCTTTGATTAAAAACATATATGTGCCATATCAATGATAAAAAATCCTAAAACCAACTTAGCACATGAATTTTGTAAAAACATCTAATTGATATAGTATACATATGATATGTAGAGCGGGGAAGGAAATAGCAATGGTGATGGACTCTAATTCAAATACTAGTGTTCTTCTGGCAAAACAAAAGTATGGCATAGCATAATAGACTACATTCTTTGAAAGTAACCTAATAACATTTCATTTGGTCACTTTCAATCGTCTTTTCCGAAGTATTGGTCTTAAGGGCACTTTATCATTAAGCCCTGGTAATTTGTCTGCTCTACACCTAATAATCCATCTTAGTTCACTTTCCTCTGTATCATTTTTAAGGTCACCACCACGTATGTTTGGATTTATAGCTTGTATTACTGAGAATTTAAAAACATGCTCTGGACCAGCTACCATATTGTGTTTGGCAAGCGCGTTGGAATCAGAACCTATACGTACATGATAGAGATGTTCTCTGATTCTTTCTCTGAATTTTCTATTAGTTTTACCTATATAGAAAACTTCGCAGGACATACATCTAGCGAGGTAAACGACATGTTCAGTTTGGCAATCAGTTGAAACATGGAATGTGAATTCTTGATCCAAAAGAGGATGTAAAAAAGTGTGCTTTGTATCTATGTAGTCGCACTGTTTGCATTTATTGCAATGTTTCGTGCCAGTATCAGTGTGATTGTTGTTAGTTGCTATCCTAAAATTAGATGGATGACATAATATTTGTTTTAAGTTCCTTTTATTTTTAAACAAATATTTGGGTTCATCACCCACTATCCCCCTAATATTATCATCTAAGAGTAGGGTACCCAATGTCTCTTAATCGTGTCCCTTAAAATACAGGTGTCAGAAGTAAAAAACATGGGAACTTTAATATTACCAAGAGTCCTTACGGACGTCATGTTAGTATCAGTATGCTTGTCTGAAAAATAAGGATTTGCTCTAGTAGTTCTCATTGAGCTAATTTCCCTTATAATTGTATCCACCTCTATGGGCATGTTTTAAAACTTTTATATATATTTCAAAGTTTTCTATGTGTATGACATATACTACATGCATACTTAGGATTATTGTGCATTTATATATATATATATATATATATATATATATATATATATATATATATATATATATATATATATATATATATATTATCTCTATTTTATTATAGACAGCTTGGTTAGATGTATTTAATACTTTGTTATAAGTGCTATGCCATGAAGTTCATTAGGAAATGATGTCAGTTTTCATACAACCAATTAGAGAATTTGTACCATTATTTAAATGCTGTCATTTTGTATAACTTAATGGTCTGATGAAGCCTACATGGTGAAATGCTTACCCATTTTTTATTGTCTCGAATAAAAACTTTTACTCTTCACAGAATCGATTATTCAGTATTTGTTTTGCATATTTCCTTGGATATTTGTGATATAGTTCATCTCAGAAAGGACTGTTGCTGTGTCAGTTCCTATGGATGTTCTTTATTTATACGTGCATTTTTACTTCTTTTTACGCCGCAGGAGCTTTTACTCTTTGGGGGTGCTTTATTTCACTTCTACTCATTGTTAATTCTATATTTAATAACATGCAGTGTATATAATTGAAAGTCAGGCTATTGTAAATATTGTATATAGTTGTTTAAAATGATATTTAAAAATATTATGTAAATGTTATTTTAATTGAAAATAAAAAATGTTTTGAGGAAAAAAAAAGATTTCTCTTGAAAAGGGACAGCAAGGTGCTCTGCTTGACATGTATGGGGAGTCTATTCCAGTGCATGGGCAGTCTCTGGGTGAGGAACCTGTCCCTTCAGCATGTTCTGCTGATTGTGGCACTGAGGTTGAGGTCTCTGGAGGGTACGGTGCAGATGGATTTGGATTTCTTTAGATGTAGCATTTCTAACAGAGCTGGGTCAGATTTGGCTTTGTAGGTCAAGTAGAGATCACCTCTAAGTAGGTGATATGAGACAGAGAACAGCTGGAGTCTTTTGAGTTTGTCTGTGTAGAACATGTGTTTAATGCCTAGGATTCTCTTCATGGGGTACTTCTGTGGCCTCTCCAGCTGTTGCAGGTGTCTAGTGAGGTACATGCCAAATGAGGCATTGCACTCGATGATTGGTCTAATGAGGGAAGAGTAGAGAGAGATGATGACCTCTTTCTTCCTGGATGCAAAACCCTTGGTAATGAGATGTGCCATATAGAAGGCCTGTGTCCCCAGATTTTTTGTAATGCCTTCAGTGTTCAATGTGCTCCCATCAATGTGGTAATTAGTGGGAATTGAGTTTTTACCAAAGGGAATGACAATGCATTTTTGGCGTTAAGCTTAAGGCCATGGTTTCAACACCAGTCATTGGTCTCAGTAAGGTCTTTCTGTAGGATATCTGCATCACTTGTGGAGTTAATCATGGCTATCGGCTTGCAGTCATCTGTGAACTTGGACTGCCAGAGTCCCTTTGTGTGGGCCTGGACTTCTGAGAAATAGATGCCAAATAGGAGGGACCCAGGATTGATCCCTGTGGGACTCCACTTGTGACTGGTCGGCAGTCTGACTTGGAGTCCTCAACTTTTACACTGTGTGTTCTGTCTGTAAGCCAATTTGCAACCCACCTAGTTATATAGAGGTTGATGCTTAGTTTGGTGAGTTTATCAATAATTCCTGAGTGAGGAATGGTATCAAAGTCCTTGGCCAGATCAAGGTAGGCTGTATCCACTGCCTTACCTTCATCCACAGCCCTGGTGACTGATTCATAGAAGTCAACCAGGTTGAGCAGGCACGATCTCCCTTTTACAAAGCCAAATTGCATGGGGTCTAGAGTTTGGAGATTTCTTATATCTTTGTTAATCAGGTGCATGATGATGTAATCCATAGCTTTACATATCAGACTCATCAGGCTAATGGGGTAACAATTCCCAGGGTCTGCAGTTGCTCCCCCTTTATGGACAGGGATGGCCGTAGCAGTGCACCATTCAGTAGGGACAAAGCCTGAGGTGTGGCTGTGACTGAACAAGGCACACAGATGTGGTGCCAGTTCACTCGGTAGTTCATGTAGAACACAGCCAGGGATATTATTGGGTCCCATGGAAGCTGTATTCTTGGCCTTGGACAATGCAGCTTTAACATGTGCTGCAGTAATGCTGGGTGGCTGGCATGTGTTATGCATGCCAGTACACAGGCTTGATTGAACTGCTCACACTGGTGATGGATACATTCTCCCTGATGTGTTCTGTTATTGGACATGTCCATAATTATAAAGTGACAGAGGGAAAGCGTTGTGAGCATTAGGATCCATTCAACAGCAGTAATTATGTTGATTATAATTGTGATACTTGTTAACATTTGCAGCATTTCAACTTGAACTATGTTTTAAATAAGAATGTTGATGTGTGCTACTATACCTTCAGTCTTATATTTATACTGCAGTACTCAAATGTGGGGATGTTAATTAATGTGTATTAGATTTCAGATGTGCACATCAATTTAATTTTAAGGTCAGCTGTGATCTTCAAGTAAATGTGATAGACATTTGCTTTTCATTGTTATGGTTTTGACTACTGACATACATGTATATGATGGTACAGTGGACTATGGTCATAACATATTTTAACATTTTATGAGGACAGTTTTCTGTGTCTTCATTGTGTAACAGTGGGTATATTATGCGGATAGGTAGTATCAGGTATGCCTATGTAATTTATGTTGTGTTTTGTGATTTATCTTGAAAGAGCATGAGACAAGTGGACAATTGCTGATCAAATGCAGAAGACGAGCACAGGCAAAGATGGCGACAATGAAAGCAGTGATGAAGAGGAAGCTGAACCCACACCTGTGTGAGTCATCATGCCTGCTGCACCCCAGAGGAGATGATGCCAGGACCACCAGAGAGATGAATATGGGCAGGAGATCCAGGCAGTTATGATCGATGTGTTTTGAACACAAATGAGGGACATGATGGAGAATTTCTTCCAGGACATGGTACAGGCTATGGGTGATGCATTCAGGGGGATAGCCCGGGAGATTATTTGTGAGGCTCATCCCAACATGCCCATCCCTCACCTCCGTAAGTATTGGCCGTGAGCTCCAATTGTGTTATGCTGCTAACATGCTGATTGCCATATAATTGTCTGGACTGTATATGCACCATTGTGTACTCATACCATGTAGCTGCCATACTTTTGCATTACATGTGTAAACATGCCATGCCGATATCATGTGACATCTAATCATATTTCAATGAGTGCATGACACACAACACATTACATTTTTCTCCCACATATAGCTGTCCATGCATTCTGGGAGTTAATCTTCGGCTAGTGCTGCAACAATTACCATATAAACATGTGCCCTACTGACAGAAACTGACAGGCAACAGATGCCGTCTATTGTCCAGCACTACCACTGTGGTATGGTTAGGATTTGTGTATTGCCATATCATGTATGTGTAACAGATGGATGTGTCATTTCCCAAGTGTTTTGGATAACAGTTGTCATGCTGTCCCACTGACATGATGTGTTGTTGTGTGCCACTTGTTGGCAATGTTGATGTCATGTGGGGTTATACACAGGTATGTCATACCTATGGGTAGTCTTCCTTTTCTGACTGCATTGAACACCAATTTAACATTAATGTATACACTATGGTAAGGATAACTTATTCAGTAACAGTACATTATGCCATGTTTGACGTATGCTACATTTCCACATCCATTCCTTAGTCACATAAGTTCATACCTTCCGGAAATACTTGTACACATTAACTCATAATTGTCTATGTCTCTGCACATACTGACACACAATTGTACCTTTGACATGTGAGCATCCACTGACTTATTGTTGATGTCCTGTAATGATACTCACAGGAATGTCTTCTGCTCAGCAATGACCAGAATGCATGACATACACCAGTGGTTGTTTATTCATCATTGGCATGACAGGACATGTGTATGTGCTGGAAATTCTTAGCTTGCTTACCTCTGCCTGTTGATGTTACATGATTGCACATTACTGTGTATGTGGGATTTATACATGCCCGTTTTTGTGGACATCAGCAATACATTCTTCCCATGTGACATACATTTGCCATTTGTTTAAATATATTTTATGTTGGTTTTGACATAACCCTGAATGCTGTGCACATGCATTTGCAATGTTTAACCTTACCTTGTTCTCCTGATTTTCCTTGATGTGGGCCCAAGTTGTCCGCTTCACTCCCACCCTCATATTTATGTAATATATTTTGCAGATATGTTAGCTTTTGTTGCAGTTACGGACCATTGACACGTATTATGTTGTTAACATGGTGAACATGTGCCAGATGTATGGTCATTTTATGGATGCAGGATATCTGTACACAAGTTGCTGGCTACTGCTTGCAGTACATCCTTGTTTTCTTTATTCTTGTATTTTAACCAATGTATGTTGTTGGCATTCATGTACACAACCATATATATATATATTTTTAAGCTATAGTGCTACATTTCTGCAAATATTCATACATGTCATCTGTGTGTGTATGTGTATTGATGTTGCTTTCATGTACATTCCATTTAGGCCACTAATAGTCATACATATACTCCTACACTTGTGTGTTGCCTTTGATATGGCATATGTGTGTCACATACATGCATTCCGTTACATGTTTGCTTGGGTTGTGTATATCTATTTGTGTATTTAGCAGTCATTTTGCTGCTTTGCTGCAATAATACTGTTTGTCATGGTGCTTGGTTGTTTGCCTTTCACATGCATGGTCAGAGGTTCAGTTCTGTCCTCTGCTGGAGTTATCTGGCATTCTTAGATCCGCATTTGCTCATCTGTGATGTTGTTTGGCTTTTACTTGCACTGCTTACCCCAGGTGTTTCGTGATCCTTATTTATTACCCCCACAACACACATCACACATCTACCATTGGTCATTCACATCTGGATAGGATTGCCACACAGTCTGCAACATGTCATAATGTGATAGTGCGTAGTTAGATATGTTTTTCTGCATTTTGCAATGGCTGGTATGCATCCCTATCCTGTTTGATTACTTTCCATTGCCTATGTTGTGCAGTGTGCTCTCTGTGTAACTTACCTGTCCTTACTGTTTTTTCCAACCTTTGTGTATCGTGTGTTGGGATATTTGTTCTGTGGGTAAACCTGCTGTGATGGCCTTCTCCTCCTTCTCCCCTAGCTTTATCTTTCCTTCTATTCTTAAAAAACAATAAAAAATGTGGCCTATTCCCATCAAAAAACATTGCCCATGCCCCTCTGACTTCCCTCTGATTTTCCTATTCCAACATCCTGTCATATGTCCCTCTTCTTCCCCCATACCCCACATCTGCTTTTCAATCTCCCACTTTCCTTGGGTGTGTGCATTCCCTGTGTTTCCCATGCAAGTCCTGTACCAGTTGTTAGTGGCTATGATTGCTCTTTGTCTGTATTCATTTTTTATTAGAAAAGATACAGATTCCATTGGAATCTGAAAGTGATAGCGAGCATATTTTTATAATAATGGATTTATGGTGATATTCTGTAGTTGTCCTTAAGCTTTCTGGAAAGATTCTGTTATAGATATGTATGTAAGACTGTCAGGATGCTTGAATTGTGAGATTCTTTCCATAACTTTGTTAATGTCTATCATTCTTTGACAGTGATCTTTCATTTCTTATGGACTACTATAGCAATAACCCACGCCTGGTTGTGGGTAATGATGGATTTACCCATGGTTGGTGTGGTTTGGTCACAAGGGCGAAGCCTGCGTGGCCAAACAAAGACAACTGTGGGTAAATCCAGCATTACCCACACCCAGAAGTAGGTTATTGCTATTATACAATGACATTATTTAAGAAAAAAAATACTTTTCTTAAATAATGGCATTGTATAATGCCTCCTTGCTGCCCTTCTGCAGCTGTCTGGTATTCTGCGGCAGTTCTGATGTACTGCGCATGCGTATGCTTACACAGTACATCAGAGCTGTGGGTGGAAGCAACGGAGAAAGCAAGATCTCCATTGCTTTTTACAAACTGTCTCGCTATGTTAAAGGAGTTTAACATAGAGAGACAGCTTTAAAAAAAGCAACGGAGAATCTTCGTTGCTTTTTTTAAAGCTGTCTCGTTATGTTAAACCCCTTTAACATAGCGAGACAGTGTCTAAACAGCAATGGAGATCTTGCGTTCTCCGTTGCTATAAAAAAAAGACTTATACTAATGGAAAAAGTCCGGCCAACCTGGCCTTTTTCTTTAGTATAAGTCTGATTTACAACATGCATGCTAACCAATCAGCGTGCACATTTTGGAATATTAATGGGGGATCATTGTATAATTGTGGGTAATGTACAGTGCACTTTTACTACTGATATACTTAATTGTGCATCAAGATATTCGGAGTTCATTGTGGCACATTTACATATTACATTGTTATCTGCAAGTTTAACACTGATGTCGGTGTAATGCGCTGTATTCTGCAAATTTTACAGAATCTGTCCCATTTTTTAAATGAGTGTTTAGAAGTAATACGGGTGACTTTAAACAAAGAAAAAAGTAAAGGATTAAGTGATGTAATTAAGATAGGTGGAATACATTTTACAATGAATTAATAAAATCTCTGTCTTAGGTATAACATTTGGGAATAACAATGTAAGTAGAATTCAATGACAAAATGTAATAGAAGGGTTAAATTATTTTTTTCTGGAAAGCATCTAGGTTATCATTTAGGAAAAGATTAATTTGATAAATTCAGGTTTATGGGAAAATAGCATTTTTAACATGTGTATTCATGTTGCCAACAGTATTTGAAAAGGAATTATTGCAAATAAAGTTTTCATTTATATGTGATTTTGTATTAAATCCAGTAAAAAGAAGAATTTTATATATAAATAAAGAGGAATGAGGTTTAGAGTTAATTAACCCATTGGTGTAAGCTGTTTCATTTATATAAAGTGTTAAGGTGGATAAGTGAGATAAAAAATGAAAGATTAGTTATAAAAATGTTTAAATGAAAGAATGGCAAATTTTGGAGCATGGTAAAAAGAAGCAAAAGATACAAAGAATGTATGAATGAAGATATAAAATGTTATCAAGAAAAGTTTTAATGTGGAAAATAAAAACTGATAAAATAGAAAAAGAGAAAGAAAAATATGCCTGGGGATTCAATAAACCCCATGTAGACTTGGTGCGAAGCCTACATGTAGTTTATGTATTTAGACTGTGAGTAGCAGTGCTAATTGCATATGCATGCCGCGCACCGCGTTTAAATGTAGATAAGTGCAATTTCATGGTCAGCAACAGTGTTGCTGGCCATGAAACCACATATAGCAACACGGACACCAGCAGTCATATAAACCTGTTTGCCTATGGGTAAAGTAGGTCTGCAGGACTGCACGGAATGCCACAGTAATTACCAGGGTTATTAATAAAGCAATGTATATATTTCCAACACATTACATAAAAGTACATAAAGTGCAGAGTATTGTAGAAACCTGTGTCAGGCATACTGAATAAAAGATGTGTCAATGATCAGTAAGGGTACATAGACTGTATGATAACTAAATTATTAGGGGAAGTGTGAATATTGAAAAGGGTCACACAGATGAATTGTAGGAAGGAACACAGGGTAAGAGGAGAGGTGAAACACAGTAATGTACAGCACATGAGACCATGTCAATGAAGACAGTGGTAGCATGAATACTATTCATATGTCGACATGATACAGTACTAACTGCTCAGTTATGGTGTATTACGCGACTGTCACACAAGGTGACATATCAATGGAGCAGGTACTTTGTGATATAAGCATTCTGACATGAGCAATGGACATGATGTATCAGGGATGGTATATACAATAGTGATTATGTACATATTGTGAAGCTGTGCAAGATGAGTTGCCTGAATATGAATGCAATGTCAGCATAGGTCTCAACCAAATGGGAAACATACTGTATGCATTATACCAATACCATACCTGGATCCAATGATTGTCCACAATTTGCAGTCTTCCACAAAACTGGTTGGAGAAAAGATGTGTAAGTCAGTTTTGATGTATGAGAATTAAATAATGGACAGGAAAGGGTCTAGCACTGAGCCCTGAGATATGGACCTGGTCAATGGACTCTAGATAGAGGCCACTTCACACACTGCAACATATTTCTCTGTCATGTATGTGTTCCAGTTGTCTATCCTCTTGGTGACATAGGTATTTATGGCCACCTTTGACAGTTTCTGTGTAACACCTGACTGTTGATTTGTGTCAAGTGCCTTAGCCAGGTCAAGTTACACAGGATGATAGTGCTGTCATCATGCATGTCTCTGGTAACCTTCTTGAAGAAGTGAACAAATGTAACAGACATGATGTAGCCTGAACAAATCAAATATGGGTTTTGTACACAGTCAGGATATTAACTGCGTCCCTTTAGAAAAGGTCCATGATCACTCCTTGGCCTACCTCACAGATGAGGAGAGGCAGGATGTGTCTATAACTCCATGCACCAGGAGATGGTCCCCCTGAGTCAGAAGGATGCATGTTGCTGTACACCCCTCTATGGGGGCATAGGCTATCTGGAAGCTGTGTTGACGTACAGATCCAACTGTGTCTGATATGTCAGGTTTTAAGTCACGCTATAGGCAACCTGTGATGTTGTTAGGCCACATTGTTTCTGTTTTATTAGCTGTAGAGAGCACACAGAAGTGCTGCCCTGTTGAGAATAAAAACTGACTGTTTGCATGTATACTTTGGCTGATGGCCTGTGGTGACAGGATGGTGACATGTGAGACAAACTGTCAGATTGCAGATTGCCTATGTCCTTTGGGTGGGTATGTCTGCTGACATCCACACACAGATGTGTGCTTAGTTGTGTATTCCACTTAACATTTCATATGATTTGGAATAAATGATTTGTAACAAGACCTCCATACAGCCTTGGTCATTTGTCACATTCCACACACTGTTGCTACACACACAGTCATGCATCAGTACTAATATCAAGTACTTACATCACTTGCACAACTTATGCCTATATCTGTTTCATGGGCAACCTTTGTTTGAGTGGCTTCATGTCATACACAGGACACATTACAGATCAAGTTTTTGCCACTCATGCAGAACATTTCCTGACACAAATGCTAATAGTCACACAATGGTGCTGGTGACCACCTCAATAATCTTTGGGTGTAGCAACACAACTACACATACAATGAATTCCACAGGGTTGCAATTGCATTAAAACATGTGAGACATTGGTTGTGTATATCACAGCACAACAACCATGTGTATGAGACAAGATGTATGTGACCATGTAATCAATATAAATTGATATTGATGTCAGTCACAGAACATTTGAACACAATGATGGTAAGTAGACACATGCACACCTGTGACATACTGCAAGTGTCACTGTGATTCTGGAATGAGTACTGTATAGAAGGTTGATCTGCTACACTACAAAAATACATGCCCTAATATGACAACAATATACATAACAATGTATCATAACATGTCAGGAGTTCTCAGGATACATATTACTGCAACTATTATAGAAGGAGCATGTACTGCAATGCCATAAATGGCCATAACTATATTAGCTCATATCACAGATTGGCAGACCCTTTTGTAGCCATATTGTACATCCACACCTCAATATAGCACATCAATGACAGTAACATTGACATGTCAACAATTCATAAGGTCATGGGACATTATTAGGCTAATGGCGAACATTACATGAACTCTAGCCATTATTATACCCTGTAAAAAAATCACTGTATCTATATTTTAATCCTATTGCATGTATGTGCATACTTGTTTGATTGCATTACATCCTGCCGCTGTCCATATGGGATATGTGTACCATAACAGGACAGAATTAGCAATCACAAATGCAGCATCCTTGAGATGGCTGGCAGAGGCTCATGGAAGGACTTTATTTCATTATGTGTGTATGCATATTTGACATGAGGATATCTGCAGGAAGGATGCCATGTGGCCAGTGGAAAGAAGAGGATGGCAGATGCATGGGATTATGTGAAAGGTTTTCCAAGTGGCAGTGCAATGAACAGCAATTCCAAAGATCATGCAATGGCCATAGTGTAAACACAGACACACACACACACACACACACACACACACACACACACACACACACACACACACACACACACACACACACACATGCACACACACAGCAGTGGATTGGGCCTGATTTGAAAATTACACCAGCGTAGGTATAGAATATGAATGCAATGCAATGTCACAGTTGCAACACCACATATGTCTGACTGTAACGCTGTCACATTGCACTTTGTGGAGTATGAATGCATCATTGTATGCTGAAGAGAACATGTTGGGAGGAGTGCAGGACATGGATTCAGAGTCACATCTGTATGTAAAATTGTCTCAAAACTGATAGGTATAGGTACCGACACACAAGTCACCAGCTGTCAGATTAGAATCCCTATATGTGTAGGTATAAAGTAGTTTGCAAATGCAGCAGTTAATGTTACTGTGACAGCACAGGCTTGTCTTGAATACTGTCAGAGTGCATGTTATACAGGATGATATCGTCATCATTGTATGCTCCAATGAGATGTTCAGAGTAGGGTTTGACATAGCTGCAGACTCACATATCATACTAAAATTGTCACCATAGTGAGTGTTAACTGCACAAACAGTTGACTATAGTGAGAAAAGAACATCTACCTACCTACCTATTTACAAACACAGCACTTAACACAAGCACTATGGAACTAGTCTGGCTTTTATAGTAACCAACAACACTTTATAGCTGATGACATCAGCAGTGTCTGATGAGTAGAAGAAGATAATAGCAATGTCCCACATGATGATGTAAAATGGTCTCTTGAATGTCAATCATCTGAACAAATGCACACACACACACACACACGCACACACACACACACACACACACACACACACACACACACACACGCACGCACGCACACACACACACACACACACACACACACACACACACACACACACAGTGAATGCAGTGAGAACAGGACCTGCCTAACTAAGCACACTGACTAGAAAACTCAATATTTAGTGCAAGTGCCACACCACAAATGTGGCTTTTATAGTGCCAGATAACATTTCATAGCTGATATCATCAACGGTGTCTGGTGAGAAGAAAATGGTAATAGCAGTGTCTGATGTGCTGGTGCAAAATGTTCTCTGGAATTTCAGCCAAGGGAACGCACACATACCAATTGACCACAGTGAGAATAGAACCCCTACCTACCTATATACACAGCACAGTACTTAACACAAGTTCCACAGCACAAGTCTGTCTTTTATACTGCTGCTGGATAATTCATAGCAGATGACATCAGCACTCGATGTTTGACAGAAGAATTTGGTAGGCTTTTATGAAATGGATGTGTAGACATGTACAACTGTCAAAATACTGGTACTCCATGGGAATGTACTGATGACTACAGGATGCAGTTATGCTCTTCTGATTAGACAGACATGCACACACATGCACACACAAACACACACACACATACACACACACACACATACACACACACACACACACACACACACACACACACACACACACACACACACATTGACTACAGTGATAGTAGAAGCCCTACTTAACTAAGTATACTGACTAGAAAACTTGGTATTTAATGTAGTGCCATGGCACAAGTCTGATGTTTACAATGCTGCAGGACAATTTCTAGTGGATGACATCATCATTGGACATTTGAGAGAAGATGTTGGAAGGCCTGAATGAAATGGATAGCTAACCATGTATAACTGTCAAGATATTAAAGAACTGCATGTTACCAGATTGATGAGTGTGCAAAGTGTAGCATTTGCTGTTGTGTTTCCAATGTGCAGGTAATAGGTATACCTTAAAAAGACAGCTTTGCAAACTTTATGCAAACAGCTGTCCACATTACTGCAAGTACTGGAAAATTTGAATGGATATTGTCAGTGTAAAGATGTACAGGCATATAAGAAAGCCATTTTTTTATTTATTTCTGCAGTGTAGTTGATATATTTTGGAACAAATACTGAGAGACTAAGTTTCAAGTGCATGGGTGCAGGTAATACATGACTAAGTGGGCAGTAAACATAAGTAATACATATTAATTATCACTTTCCGTAGTGTGCAGCCAAGCCACTGGTTTGTGCAATGGATAGCAAAGTGTTTGCGCATGAGAGATACACATTTACACTGCTTTCCCCATTTGCATGTAGTTAAGCAGCACGCAAATGCAAGCCTCTAGCCCACTGATAAAATTATGAGAGTTTTATTGGTTTGCTTACCTCTACGCAATCATGTTAAGCAAAGACTCACAGTAGTCAGCAGTGTGGATAGTACTCTTTGTAAGAAGCACACTGTCTGTTTAGCTGATTATGTGGCAGCAGGTGTAAATGCATTGACAAATTTCTTTTGCAGTCCACATGATACAGGGTTCAAATCCTGGTGTATCTAATAGTTTTGAATATGTATTAATAATGCAATGAAATAATTCTTCATTCTACTTTTACTGTCTGTTACCTTAGCACAGAGTGTTTAAGCAGCATTACATGAAGGTAACCTCAGCAGTGAAGAGCCATTCACAGTCGCTTGGCATTGGTGTATGATGCCAAATTCCATGCAGAGAGGACAAAAAGTGAAGGGCTTCATTGGGTTGATTTCACTTATGTATGTCATGTGTGATTCTATTATTTGACCAGATTAAAGATGTTAAAATTGGGTAGATAGAAAAGTGGTGAAATGGGGGACCAAGCAGGGGGAAGAACAAAGGGAAAGTAATATAGGAGTGTGCAGCAAAGAGGTAGAAAAGAACCATAGCTATCCATTTCTTCAATTGTGTAAAAGGAAAATATGTACAAAGTATTAGCTAAACTTGGACTGTCACCTCAGCAAAGAGGGGTGACAATATAATCACATTGCATAGCAAATTGAACCAAATCAATGGTGTCAAGAAGACATGCGTGTGAAGTGGAGAGCTATGCATGGGATGTTATTTATTTATTTATTTTTTTGAGGGACAGGTGCTCATTTTTTTTAAGTTCGGTAAGAGAGGAATGCTAGGTAAGGGACATAGGCATTTCTGGGTCAGGTAAGTAGGGTAGGTAAGGAAGCAGATACAAACAAACAGGACAAACAATACAAGACACAGGGATGGTGAGGGACACAAAAAGTTTAGGGACACCATGACTGGGGTTATGGAGAGGACAACAGAAACCCATGCCCATCAAACATGGGGAAAGTGAGAATCTAGTCCTCACCTGCAGGATTGTCATCACCATCTCCTTACTCTTCTGGCTGTTAGAGTGCTTGTGGTCTCCTGCTATTGATCATAAGGGAGAGAAGCCTCTCCATCCAGTGTAGAGGTGCACCAACTGTCCTGTGCATGACCCTATGCTCCAACCCAGGCATCTCCTTGTGGGTGATAAAATCCTCACCTCTGCCAGTACTCTCAGATGGTACCACAGTACCAGCTGCTGGTGTAGTGCTAACTGAGGTGAAGGCAGTGCAGGAGCAGCAGAGGTAGCACTGCCAGATTGGGTCCCAGATGTGCTGGGTGTCAGTGCTAGAGCTAGTGCAGTGGGGGCAGGCTAAGCCACTGGGGTTGGCCTACCTCCCTGTGCTGTAGAAAAGAAGTGCTTCTCAGACGTAGTCATGAATTATATATAACTATGCATGACAGATTGAGGGTTTAACCATGTATGTGTGTGTGTGACCTGATAAGGCTCTGGTTTATGCATTCATGTGTGTATGAGCCTTATTGAAGTCATAAGCCCATCTGAGGTCAGATAGCACAATTATAATTGCATAAACATAGTAGTCTGTATACCCTTGGTTATACATATAATTCATATGAGCTCCACTGCTATAAATACTTATTGTTATTCATAATTATGTTTACTTTTTTATGTGACATTTATTATAAAGTGAAATGGAATAACAGAATAACATTTTGGAATTTCCTGTACTAGAACCAAGGACCATCTGCATTGTAGCCCCACACTTACACCTGCTGCCACACGAATAGCTGGGCAACAGATGGATATTTCCCTATTTATTGTTAGCTTTGGCATGTTAACTGCAGCGCAACACCAGTTATGTTTGTGCAGTGCCCAACATACCTGATAGAATGTATCAATTTTGAAACTGCTGACTGCTTCCTCTCTGCAGGTATTCTAGAACTGCAGATGCGGGGAAGTCTGTTAAATGCCACTCAATGTTGCTAAATGGTGATGCATGATGGAAAGCAAAAAATGCAACAATGTATCCTTTTTGAAATTAAGAATGTCTGTATTCTGTCTGCTTTATGTGTGGGTCATTACTCCAAATGTGCTTGATGGTAAGCACTGCACAAAGAAGACAAGCAAAGCTACACTTATTTTCGCTTTATGAGTAGCGTTTCTTAGGTTTCATCCTTAAAAGACAAAAGTGGGACTTCAACCCTGATCTACAGATAGTATATGCGATGTGGAGCAATGTATTTGGCAGATGTGCTACACATGCAAGTGATTCACAGATGTAGTTGATGTAATGGTTATAAAAGAAGTACCTTACCTTTCATTTGTTGTGTTTAGCCATTTCCTGTGTTTACACTAATCCCCACACCACACAAATACTGGCATTAAAAATAAAAAAATAAAAAAAAAAAATCTATAAAATAAACAACACTATAAAATATATGTTGTCACACATGAAATATTTTTACAAAAGTCTGGATTTGAACTCTCACATTATTGAACCTTCAAAACACAGCAAGGGTTTCTTATCCCTCTTTGCCACAGAAACAGCATTGCATCAGACAATGAAAATCATTGTGCATACCAGCAAGGCTAAAATCATCCACAATATCAACAAGACATATGGCACTTGTACACTTCTGATTTGTTTGTGCAGGTATTAATTTCAGGTACAGTGATCACACAACCATTTATGACTATTGTTTGTAGAAATGCAGCTCTGTGTTATCTCTGTATGGCTTTCATTCTTCTCTTATCTGAGCAATAATCTGATACATGCAGTCTGTAAGGCATTTTGTAAATGGCAATAATATAAAGTTTTCAACAAATACAGGGAAGGTTGGATTTACTGAACAGAAAGTGTGAAATGTGTGCTGCTTGCTTAGATTTAAAACCTTGATACAATTACTTCTACACTTAGTAAGTCTAACCTGGGTGACACACCCAATGCATGTAAGGGAGTCTGAACTGCTGTTGGGTTTTCCTTCTCTCTACCGGTAATCATTCACAGTTTTTGCAATCCATTAGCAACAAACACTGGAGGAGTTTCTGCACTAAGTTTAGGAAACATGTTTATATGGATAACAGAGAAGAAGATTGCTATTACTTTGAATTTATCTGTATGGAAAACTACTGTTTTGACAAGGTATGATTTGATCACTTTTTTCAGTTACATACTGGATATGCTCAGATGTCACTTAGAAAAAATATTTGTATATATGCATTAGCAAATGCAACTTTTGATTGTGTATGCACTTCTTAGAAGTCTACTGATGGCATAGGCATTTTTTTTGTCTTTTGTCAGGGCATTTTACTTTCTCATATGCACAGCCTTACTAACTTTCATCATAAGTGTTAATGTTACAACTGTTTCTCTTTACACTCTTCTGTTGTTATTTTATTGAAATGTAAATGTATATAGTCAATGACACAGGTGTGTTAGATTCTAGGATGGCGCATACACACCTTTAAGGAGTGTGGGCTATAGGCTGAAGTGACTAGCAATTGCATAAAACTGAATGTTCTGTGGTAAATGTGTACACATGTTTTTAGGGCAGTTTCTTTGATAGCACTTATAACAATTCACTGATGTTTTATTCCTTTCTTTGGTAGCAAAATGGCGTTTGCCTGTTTTGGGGGTGGGGGAGCCAAGTTCCATTTCTGTGTTGGCACAAACAGAATTGTTTGTACAGAGGTTTGCTTTGCTATTATTATTATTATTGCCCTTGTTTTGATATGTTACAACTACATAAATCTTTTTTTTTTATATTTGAATATCTTGAAAGTTTTTTGTTTCTCCACTGGGTAATGTATGAAAAACTACTCATGTTTTATATCTAAGCAGGACTTTTATTTATGTGATATTTATGTGTAGTATCCTTTTTTTGTGTTTTATGTCACCTAGAACTATGGTATCATGTGTCCCAATCCCTGCAAACCCCCCTTCAATGACCCTGAGAATGATGTCATTGTCCAAGCATTTAGGCGACACAGTGGTTTCTGCTTAAGAGAGGCAGTGGGGATATGTCTCGAAGAATACACATTTGGCAGCAGATAGTGGATGATGTCAGTACTGTTGGGGGGTGCAGCAGGACATATGATCAGATGCAATATAGGGCCATTGACATGACTTCATCTGCCCAGAGGAGAGCAACTGCAGTGGCCTGTGGACAGATGGCTATGGAGTGGGGGGGGGGGCTGCTACAGAGCCACCACTGACACAAAATGAAGATTTCCTGTCCACTGTCAATGATCCAGAGAGCTCAGTGGAAAGTGCACAACAGCATGTGATTGATGCTGGTGCTGCAGTTTCAGGGAGGACAACTATGTCCCAGGAGGAGCTTCCAGCTAGGCTTACACATGTCAAGTGTTAAATATTTATTGTATAGTAAAATATTAACAGCAATATTTAAGTTTGTTTAACATTTTTTTGAGGTACAGTTAACAATACATTCTGGTTCATTACACATGGGCTTGGGGTGGACATGTCATCCAAGTTTCTGTTAAATGTATTGTTAATGGACATATAAAGAGCCACATTTTTCACCCTGTGTGTTACTGTTAATCGTGATGATATTGTCCTTACCTTTTGCTTAACTTCTTCCGGGACCATCTTCCCTAGGAAGTATGGAGTCATCTGCACATGGTAAGCCAAACATTTTTATTTCAGTACTGATGAGCAGTTCAAAGAAGTATTTATTTTATCTGTATGTGTGATGTGGGTGTCAGGACTGTATGTGTATTGCTGTACTGTCTGTAATAGTGGTACCACTGTTAGGTTGTTAGCATATACTGAACTGTAGTAGTGTAGCTAACAACCTAACAGTGGTGCCACTGTTAGGTTGTTAGCATATACTGAACTGTAGTAGTGTAGCTAGCAACCTAACAGTGGTGCCACTGTTAGGTTGTTAGCATATACTATACTGTAGTAGTGTAGCTAACAACCTAACAGCGGTGCCACTGTTAGGTTGTTAGCATATTCTGTACTGTAGTAGTGTAGCTATTAATTTCTTTCCTGTGTTTGTTGCTTATTACCATAGGTGATTCTGACAGTGGAAATGTAGGACTCTTACCATTTGATCAGAGTATTGACAGACTCTGATGATGATGGTAGGCAAACAGAGGCACAGTCAGGGGGTGCAGAGGTTTGACCTGACACTAAGGTTGACATTCAGCCATCAGCTGTATTTCTATCAGACACAGCCAGTAGGCCTATGCAAACCCATTCCAGTGAGCCCTCAGATATTGGACAGGTGGAGGGTGAGACACTTGATCAGGGTAGTGTGGTTTCTGTGGCCTCAGTGCCTATTGAGTCTGGTCATAGCCAAAATGTGGGCAAGGTGCCACACAGCAGAGTTGTTGGGGTGCTCAGAGGCCCACTGTTCATCCTCCACCTGATCTAGGTGTGTCTTTCCATGCCACTCGACATATGTTTAGGGGTGTCATGGAGGAGCAGGCACGTTCCAATAGGGCCTCCAAAGAAATGTTTAGGGTTGTAGATGTGGCACAGGCTGACATGTGTGACTGCCTCCACCTTGTTGCCAATTCAATGGATTGGCTGAATGACATGTTGGAACAGTTGGTGTCTGTGATGGAATGTCTACTGGGAGGGGACTACATCCACGTAGGCATAGGTCAGCCACATCATCTGATGTTAGCCAATGTGGCTGCACCAGATCATGCTGCCATAGTGGCATTACTTCCACTGCTCCATCAATGTTTGAGGTGTCCACACCCAGATGAGGTCTTGGTCTTGGGCATACTTTTGAGGAGAGCTCGTCCAGCAACTATCAGTCATGTTAAGATACAGCAGTGCATCTGACCATGGGTGTAGAAGTGCCAGTGCAACTCCTAGCAGAGCCAGTTCTCATGATAGGTTACGATGGTGATGAACTGCCACCTCTGCCATGTATGGCTCACACCTATCTGACATATAGAGCTATCACAGAGCTTGGCTGTGTTCTTGCAGACACTCATGCAACAGTTTCACCGGGAATTCCCATACAGGCACACACACACACACAACAGTTACATATTTCAGTTTTGAGGCTTAAAGCTCATTTTGTCATACTGGCTATTTGATACTTTATCCAAATGTCTGCCTGTTTCTCTTTCTTACTCACACACACTCACATACCTTTTGTGTCAGCCTAGGCTTTTTGACCCACCCACACAAAAAACAGTCCATGCAAGTGGTGATGATAACTGTGCCATATCCTTGTTTTCTATCTTTTGAAGTCAGGAATACATAAGCATTGTGTCTAATGCTCAGGCTGCATAGTTGACTTAGTGCTTAGTATATCTGTGTTTGTCATGCTGTTTTGCTAATTGTAGTGCTTTCTTACAGGTTGTTGTAATGTGTACATACCTTCTATACCCTTACAGCAACAAAGCTGGACCAAGCCATAAATAAAAGTGGGACAAAGGCTGAACAATAGGGACACTTTTTAAATAGTTGGTCTTACAAAGTTAGACAATTGATAGAATCAAAAAGTTTTTGCATCAATATTTTTAAGATTTTTGAGAGATATGAAGTCTGATACTGAAATGTGTGTCACTAACTTTTAACTACTCTCTTTAATGAATCACCAGTTCAAAAATATGAGGCCAAACTCTGGACATTTGGTGACCATCAGCACTTTGGAGAGGTATGAATGTGTTAATCTTTGATGCCTGAGGCCTATTACTTGATAGAGAATACATGTATTTACATAAGTCACTGTTGTCACATGTTGAACTCATGCTACAAAAATCAACCACCTTTTACTTACTTACATAACCAAGTAACAATATGCAACGATATGCTATGCATTTGTATTATTACACATTTTTTTAAATATTCCAGGTTCAGCACTTACCTTGTAAATCCAACAGTTGCTACAGCTTTAGTTCAGGGCTGAGTACACAGCCATTACATGGGTCGGTAAAGGTTGTGAGCGTTGCCTGTCGTCAATGTTACTGTATGTATGTATGTGCATAGGATAAAGGTTTTAGCCCCTTAGCTGGTGGGTGAGTGTGGTATGCATTGCCTCTTAGCCAATGCCAGGGCATATTGAGCATGCCTATATCTGCCTACTCCCACAGCAGCTGCTTGTTCCCCCTCTGACTCCTCACCTGAGTGTGGCTGTTGTGACCTTGCCAATGGTGGTGGGATGTGTGCCCCTTCCTTTTGTTAATCTAGCTGAAGCTGTTTTCTCAGGATGATGTTTTGAAGTATGGCACAGACAGTGAATATTTCAGTACATGTAAGTGGGTTGTACTACAGGGCTCCCCCAGATGTATCTACGCACCGGAATCATGACTTCAGCAGCCCAGTCACATGCTTTATGATATTTCTGGTTTGAGTGTGTGCCTTATTATAACATTCTTCAGTTGGTGTGTGCATTTCAGATGGGTGTCATCAGCCATGGTTCCAGTACTTAACCTGCATCCCCCAGTAAATGAACCTGTGGATATCACCCCTAGTAAGCATTTCATACAGTTTGGAATTGTGCCAGATATGTGAGTCATGGTAACTGCCTAGGTTGCCAACTCACATATTCATGATGATTCCCTTTGTGTTACACACAACTTGGCAGTTAATAGTGTGGCCACTCTTTCTATTTATGTACACCCTTCCCTGTTCCCCAAGTGGTGCTTTGTTTTCTATATGTGCACAGTCTATGGCACCCAGTAATGTGCTGCAGGGTAGAACTCCTACATATTTGTGACCCTGTCCTCTGGTGTATGGGGAAAATATATGTACTCGCTGGCATGTTGGTGCATAGCATTCAGGAATTAATGTAGCATCCTGGATGCCTATGCTTGTGACACCCCCAGCATGTCCCCTGTTGGTCTCTGAAAGGATCCTGTAGCTAAAATTCTAAGTGATACACATAACTTTGTCTCCACTGGTACTGGTTCCCTTTAGTTTGCCCTTGGTCTGAGTTAAGGACGACAGAGGTTGCAAAGTTCCTGTAGTGTATCTCTATCCACCCTGTAGTGATCTACAATTTGCACCTCGTGCCGATTGTGATAAATTAAATGGGATCTAAAAACTCTTCTCTTTCTTGGCAATGATCTATTAGCATCAGCATAGACTTCAGTCTTTTGCAAATACACATGAATTAAAGCACCAACAACCCCTAACATTCTTTCTGTGTAGACTCCTTTGCATGGCTGTATTCCAGTAAGTTTTGGAATTCACAGGGAAAACCAGCAGGAGTCTGCATGGTTGCTTTAGAGTTGTTGAATAGCTCCTCTTTTTTAATTTCTACAAATCTTTTGAGTTTCTAACACCATGACTGGAATGGACTCCTTTCCTAAGTCAAAGTACAATTAAAGTTCATGAAATTAGTAGTATTTCAGTCTTTGATGTCAGCCAGAAGTGCTCTTTGCAGCACCAGCAATGTGCTCAGTAATGACTCCTGCGATTTCTACGGAGTTATATGTATTGGTAACATATCTAAATACAACTGTAGATTTTTTTATAAGACCTATTGCTCCTACTACTATTGGGACTGTCTGGGTATCTTTCTTCCACATTGCTGTCGTTTTTGCCTGCACATCCTGATATTTTATGGCTTTGTGTCTCTCTGTACACAAGTCACTGTAGTCACTGGGTGTGGTGATTTCAATGAGCAATGCTACTTTTGTCTTCTTTTCATGGTCAGTTTTCTAGCATCTATCTTTTGAACTGTTGGTAATGAATGATCCCATGTGATGTAAACTTCATCATTTTCTGTGATGCTTTGTGGCTCATGTTTCCAGTGTTTTTCAGCCAGTCAGTACCATAATGTTTGCACAATCCCCAGTGCAACAATCTTGCCACATTATTATGCCTTTCAGTATACAGTCCTTCTGCCATTAGTATGTCACAACCAGCAACAAGATGTGTGACTGTTACTAATTTGTTTTTACAAAACCTGTATTTGTCTGTTTCTCCCACCTGTTCAATGGACTTTGTAAACCAACGTGTATGCAGCCCACTGTCTTGGACCACCAATATTAGCCTTTCATCTCTTGGTTTGAATTTGCCTCTCCTTAACCATTCCTGTATTCATTCCTGATCAACATGAGGTTCTTCCAGAAGTTTTCTGTACTTGCAATTATATTTATGCATTTTCCACATTTCTTGCCTTCTCATCTGGTCCTTCACCTTATATTCTTTCTTTCTTTTTTTTTTTTTCTGGCACATTCATTTGCTGCCTGATTTTTATCTACTTCTGGTTTGATTTCCATTCTTGCTTGACACCAATATGTTCTACTGCCATAATTGAATTGTCTTCTAAATGACTATAAACTCTGTCAGCATCAATTCCCATGTATAGTTTATATGTTGTCGGAAGGTAAGCTATTGGTCTATCATTTTTAGGGTAGCTTGCAGGTTCAGTCTTAAGTAGGAGCATTACTTTTCCTGTTGTTAGCCGGGATGGTGTCTGTTTGGGGTGCACATATAAATAGTTCTTACTCATGACTAAATCTTCATGCAAAGATGTTAATACTTTTAGCCAAAAGTTAGGTACTGCATCTGGGCCTGGGGTTTTCCAATTAGAGGCTTTTATTAACTTTGTTTCAATTTCTCTGGCTGTTACTTCATCACATTTCATATGCTGTACCTTTAAACTTCTTATTCTTTCTTTTACTTTTCCTATCCATTAAACATCTTTGTTATGTTCCACAGGATCTTTGTAGATACTTCTCCAAAATGTATCTTTGGTTCTTTTTTTTGGTGGTCTTTCAATTCCTTTTACCTTGTTTCTCAATTATCTATAAAACTTTTTGGGGTCATCAAAAAAACTGTTTATTTTGTTCTTTTCCTTTATATTTTTCTATGTGTCTTCTAAGTTTTTCCATCTATGCTGAGATTTTTAGTTTGTTATTGGCGATAGTGCATGCTAGATCCTGATATGTTGTAATACTGCACATTGCTTTTATCACATCTATTTTTATTAGTATTTTTGTTGAGCTGTTCACCCTTTTATATTCCCCTAACAGTGACACTTCTTGTCTTAACTGCTTTATATGTTTCTCTATTCGATACTTCCATGATGGTATTCGTTTTCTCCCATTCCTTTCCCTCACTACCCTGTATTCTTGTGGTAGAACTTTATCAGTTATTAATTTAGCTGCACAGTAATATATCCTGTTTACTTCTGTTATATCGCATGGATCTCTATGGACAGTCCTAATTACTGTATTCATTTGTTTTATCAAACATCTGACTTTTTGAGATTTATTGACATTCTGCAGTCTATTTCTTTCATTGATCTTAATATGTCTATGTCTATTAAATCAAGCAACTCTTCTCTTAACTCTCTAAGGCATTCAACACTATCTCTCATAACCTTCTTTTCACCAAATTCTCCAAACTAAATCTATCCCACTACTCTCTTAACTTGTTTACCAGTTACCTTTCAAACAGGCAACAAGCAGTCAGATGGAAAAAAGCCACCTCCCCTTTTCTCAATTCTCCCACAGATGTCCCCCAAGGTTCAATTTTATGTCCCCTTCTATTCAGTATATTCATGAATGATTTCTACCAAGCCATGCCAAATGCCAACCTTGCCCAATATGCCGACGATTCAATAATAATCTGCTCTGCCTGTTCTATACCCACCCTAAATTAACCCAAGATGCCTTCTCCTCCACTGAGCAATGGATGATGGACAACCATCTAACACTCAATGCTACTAAAACTAAGCTCATGATATTTATGGCTTCCAAAACCACCACCCTAGATAAAGCCTCATTCTCAGTCACCAGTCAAAATAGTACTCCTCTTGAAATAGTCTCTAATGCTAAACTACTAGGAGTCCTGAACAATGACCAGCTAAAGTTTGATAATCATCTATAAGTAAATATAAAAAAAAAACACACAAAAATAGGCATGCTTTACCACCACAACCATTACATCTCTCCCTGCACTAGGTTCACCCTCGCCAACACTTACCTTATCCCATCCCTCCTATACCGTGCCTCTATCCTTACTAACCTGCAATCCTCCCTCAAGACTAAACTCTCATCTTGCTATAATAAAATAACAAAATTTGCAACTGGCCATAGATCCACTTCCCATCATTGCACAGCCCTACACCAACTGAATTGGCTTGAGCTGTCCAATTACCTCATCTATATTCAACTTGTCCAAGCACACAAACTTATTTTCACCCCCTCTCTTGCCACCACCTTTGAAACACACCATCCAAATAGACTTTTGAGATCCAATTCCAAAAATCTAATTGAACTGCATAAACCTGGCCATCCACCAGGCAAACATCTAATGTCCTTCTCTCTAGCACATCATTGGAATTCTCTCCCACCTCTCATCCACACCACCAGCAGCCTCTCTTCATTCAAAACCTTACTTCACACACACACCTAACTTTACTATGGGAATGCTCTTGCTCCCACCTCACATAGTTTCCCTACTCTCTATAAGCTATAATCCACAATAGCCTCCCATTATTTTGTACCCCTAATAAACTCTAGGAATTAGCATAACTCCTAGAATGGTACAATTCAGTAGCCTAGAAATTAACTGCATGAATTAGAATAACTGTTAAAAATGTTAGACTGTTTCTGTTATTGCATTGTGCTAATATGTTAAACTGTTAAAAACTTTGTTTGTAAATGTTACTCTTTTTGCATTGTACTAAAATGTGCACTCTACTAATATGTGTTATTCTGTTTGTTTAATTTTGCTTAATTTGTGCATATTACATTTGTCTAATAACTTACTCTTATGTTAAATATGTAATTTGTAATTTTCTGGAGGTTTTCTCCCTAGGACTCCATTGAAAACTGGTTTCTCGTGGCCCAATAGACTATCCTGGCAAACAAACTATAAATAAATAAATAAATCTTCTTCTTCTTTTGGCTGCTCCTATTAGGGGTCACCACAGTGGATCAGCTGTTTCTATTTCTTCCTGTCCCATGCATCTTGCTCTATCACACCAACCACCTGCATGTTCTCTCTCACCACATCCATAAACCTTATCTTAGGCCTTCCTCTTTTCTTGTTACCTGGCAGCTTCATCCTTAGTATCTTTTTCCCAATATACTCTGCATTCCTCCTCAGCACATGTCCAAACCAACGTAATCTTGCCTCTCTGACTTTGTCTCCAAACCTTCCAACCTGGGCTGACCCTCTAATATACGTATTCCTAATCCTGTCCATCCTCATCACAACCAGTGCAAATCTTAACATCTTCAACTCTGCCACGTCAATCTCTGATTCCTGCCTTTTTGTCAATGCCACTGTCTCTAACCCATATAACATAGCTGGTTTCACTACCCTCTTGTAGACCTTCCCTTTCACTCTTACTGGTACTCGTCTGTCACAAGTCACTCCTGACACTCTTCTCCACCCACTCCATCCTGCCTGTACTCTCTTCTTCACCTCTCTTCCACACTCACCATTACTCTGAACTGTTGATCCCAAGTATTTAAACTCATCCACCTTCGCCACCTCTACTCCCTGCATCCTCACCATTCCTCTATCCTCCCTCTCATTCACACACATATATTCTGTCTTAGTCCTGCTGACCTTCATTCCTCTTCTCTCTAGAGCATATCTCCACCTCTCCAGGGTCTCCTCCACCTGTTTCATACTCTCACTACAGATCACAATGTCATCTGCAAACATCATAGCCCACGGGGACTCCTGTCTGATCTCGTCTGTCAACCTGTCCATCACCATTGCAAATAAGAAAGGGCTCAGAGCTGATCCTTGATATAATCCCACCTCCACCTTAAACATATCCATCACTCCCACCGCAGACCTCAACGCTGTCACACTACCCTCGTACATATCCTGTACCACTCTTACATACTTCTCTGACACTCCCGACTTCCTCATACAATACCACAACTCCTCTCTAGGCACCCTGTCATATGCTTTCTCTAAATCCACAAAGACATAATGCAACTCCTTCTGACCTTCTCTGTACTTCTCCATCAACAGTCTCAGAGCAAACATCGCATCTGTAGTGCTCTTTCCTGGCATGAAACCATACTGCTGATCACTAATCATCACCTCCCTTCTTAACCTATAAATAAATAAATAAGTCAACCAATAAATAAATAAATAAATGAACTCATTTTCTTCTAAACTGAGAGCACATTTTTTGTTTTCCATTTCCTGTGGGCATTCTATAGAAAGTTCTATAAAATCTTCCTGAGGCACATTCTCTTCAATTTCATCCTGTGCCATCTGTTGCTCTGTCATATGGGAACTCACTGGCCTATCACTTCTCAACATTGACTGCATCAGTTTCCACAGATTCCTGTTCTTCCCTTGCTGTCCAGCTTCAAGTAAATGTTTATACTGGTTTCCTGTGGAGGGCTCCAAAAATATCTTCATATGGCACCTGACCAATTGCTTCCCATTCAACTGGTTTCCCCTTAATTTGCATATCCATTGCTCTATCCTGTTGTGGTGCTTTCTGAATTAGATTTTCTACACTGAATCCTTTACTTCGCAGGTACTCCATACTAATCTTCTTTTCTACATTCCCTCTTTGTGATATTATTTTTTTTTAATTGTGAAATTTTCCATATCTGGATGCCTTTCCCTGTATTTTGCTTCAAATATGTTTGGGGCTGCCTTCTTTATATTGATTAATTTGGCTTTCTCCTTTGCATATATATTGTACTATATCAAATCTCTTTTTCTCTCTCATGTCCATATTTCGTTTATATACTTTTCAAAAATATCTAGGTTTTATTTATATTTTCGCACTTCCTCAGATGCTTCTTTTTCTAAACAGATCAAAGTTTCTTGATCTATATACTGTTTTTCACAAATCTGTTATATTGATGAATACAAATGTTTATTTGAAGCTTCTGACAGTTTTTCTTGTAGAAGTATTTTTCTTTTTTTCAAATTTTTCTCTTAATCATTTTGTATATCTTGTATATGGAAATTCTGGGCTTTTTGCATAATAGTAACAATACATAATTTCTTTTTTATCCTCAGTAGTTCACTTTATCATCTGTATGGCTCTTCTTTGGCTTATCTTGAATTGGATGATTAGCTTGCAGTTCAGCTGCTTATCCTGCAATTAGCATACCACAGTGTTTACCACATTTGTGTGGATCTACACACCATGTACAGCCACTTACTGAATCCAAAACCATGCTCTACTGTGTGCACATGGTCTTAGCAGGTTGTGTAGATGTTATTGAATTTGCCGCATAATCTTTTGCAAAGTTTTTAAGTCAGTTCTGGTCATGCCTTTTTGGGCACTTTTTCAGGATGTATGTCAACACGAGTGATTTCTCCTTCCACTTATGGTAGCCAACATTGCCTCCTTCCTGAAGGCAGGGCAAAATTCAAATCATCTCTGTAAATATCACCTTCTCTTTTTGTTGGTTTCTGAAACAAAATATTTGCCAATTTCTTAGATGGTATATTGGAAAAATACCTTCCCAAATTAATTGAATATAACCAGTAGTGATACTAGACAGGCCATCCCAACCATTCTTATAGGTTCATAGGTTCATAGGTTGGTACTAGGCTATCAGCCCTAGGGCCTATACAAGCCTGATCTGATCTTCTGTATCTCTTCTGCTACATTGCAGAGGGTCTGATTATGTCAGGGAGGCACTATATCTGGACTTTAGCAAGATGTTTGATTCCCTAAAATGAGAATTTATTTGATCTGCTTTAGCAAACTTTGGTACGAAAGGAGAATTTGTAGCATGATGCAAGAGTATATACACTGCCCCACTGGTTCAAGTGGGGACCAGCAGCTTGATTTCCCTTGCTTTCTCTCACTCATGAAAAGAACTAGACTGGGGTGTCCACTTTCTCATCTTTGTGCTGATAATGGAATCCCTTAATATTTGTATAAAATGGTGCAGTGGTCCAGCGGTTTATATTGTCGCCTCACAGCAAGAGGTCCTCCGGTTCGATTCTCAGCTGGGGTGCCTTCTGTGTGGAGTCTGCATGTGCTCCCTGTGTTCATGTGGGTTTCCTCTGGGTGCACTGGTTACCTCCTACATTACAAAGATGTGTCTGAAGTGTTTCTCCCCGGGCCTCTGCTGAAAATTGGCTCATTCCAAGTCGGACTTTCCTGGTAAACAAATGCTAAAGAAAGAATGACACTTCTATGCATATTAGGATATGCCTCTCTCCCACAATTCCAGCATTCAGCCATCTTCCTTGCAAAATATTCCAGAAATCATGGAAGTGCTGGGCAGGTTTTGGGTGATATCCAGTGTTACCTTCAATATGAGCAAAACTGTGCTCTTTCCACTTAATGAAGTATGTGGTAGTCTTCCAGGGGCTGTATTGGCACTTGAAGTTAAAGGGAATGAATTACATGAATGATTAGGTGTATATATTTAGCAGGATTTCAGTGATAGAACTGCAGCAAACCTACAATGGTTGGTGCCCCTTTTAAGCAAAAGCTGCTGTAGGAATAATCTTGTAACATCTCTTTTTTAATGAAGGTGTCTGGCATATGAATCCTCTCACATCAATTTCTTTCTTAAATTTCCAAGTAAATAAATACATAAATGTTCTCAATTTTTTTATGTGAATAAACAAGCTTCACTATAGGATGGTACTAAATTATGCAGACCTTTCAAAAGTTGGTGCTGGAGTTCCTGTGGGATTCCTGACCACTTTGAATATCAAGGAAGAAGATCCAGGGTAGTTAGGTTTGCCTGCCTTCAAATGCCATGCAGTGGTGGTAGCCTTTGGCTAGCCCCTGCAAGTGAGATCCTCAAATCCTATCTTAGACCCATATGGTCTAATGTGGAAATCCTTCTCAGTTCCTCACTGCTGCTTGTATCATTAGGTAAGGCATACTGCAAGGTGTGGGACCCTGGGAGCTTGGACCTTAGGCTGGTGAAGATGCTGCATAGATATCTGAATCTGAACCAAAGTATGGCATGTTTAGACAAAATATGGTGTAATCTAGAGTATATGGTATATGGTAAATCTTCCTTTGGTGTGGTTGGTTGGGAATATTTATTTATTTATTTATTTATTTAACATTTATTAATTGGGAATTGTATCTTGGTGTGACCTCAGTAATTTATCCAAAGATACCTTTATTCCTATTAACATTACCAAAACCAATATTAAGCACTTGGATAAATCTATTCATGACATCCTTTTGTTCCATCAGGTTCAAACCCAGTTTACATCTATTTTCTCTGAAATCAACATGGGCTATGCTAATATTTAGCAACAGAAACTTAAGAAACATGAGTGCAATTGGAGGGAATATTTGGAGGGGATGGCATACCCACAGCAACCTCATAACCAACACTTATTTGTACAGCAGGGGGGACAAGATACTGTGGCAGCCATTTTGTCAGTGCTACGCACACAACGGTGATATAGAGCAATACCTTTTGGAGGATTCCCTGCTCAGGTGTTCAGACCAGATACACAACAGGAGGGAGAGCAACAATCAAGACAATATACAGACTACATTGAATGGTCAGAGTTCATCCCTGGACAGGAGGAGTGGATGGAATCAATGATGACGCAGGAGGTGACTGTAGGTAATAATGTTATTATTGTCTATAATTCTTCTCGTGATTTTAAAATTTATAATTATAGTACATTTAATTTCAATAGTATGCATACAGACTTTTCCTGTAAGGGTCGGTCCTTTGTTCCTGCCAAGAGATTAGATGTTACTAGGATCATCACCGAGCTTAAATTACATACTCAGAAGTTAAATTTACATTTTTTAATAGCAAATAATGCTATATTTGATCGACAGCCTAACATAATTTACATGCCCAGCACATTTAATCCTGATTTGCAGACAACTCTGAAATTATTTGAACAAGTTTGTGAGATGGACGTACAACATTTAAGAACACTCAGTCCCACCTTTCCTTGGCATAATTTAACCAAGACGTAGTATGATATGTTTGGTTTATGTGCCCTGATAAAGGGGGCGGATTGGTAGTTATGCACCAGCTTGATTATGAACAAAGTATGTTTAACTTGCTATATGATGACATTCATACTGAAGTTTCCCTTAATTAAACACATATGTCTTATCAAAAAAATTGATGCATTGTTACATCATATGCTTATGCAAGGTGAGATAAACATGGATGAATATAATTTTGTATCAGTCAAAGAGCGCAGGATTTCCATGATATTCTGCATGCCTAAAATCAAAAAGAGTTTTGAGAGTCCCCCTTTTCAACCCATTGTGGACGTCTGAAACTAGTTTTGTAGCACAGTATATTGACAAATATCTTAATGGTGAAGTATATAAAATTTATCATATTTGCAAAGATTCATGAGAATTCTTAAAAAGAGTTAATCAGCTAACACATCTTTCTGAAATTACTTTTATCACAATTGATATGCAGAATTTATTTAGCTGCATTCCCCATGGCATAGTTTTAAATTGGTTCTCAGAATATCTCATGGATTTCATGACTATTCCACATGATAAGATCAACACATTATGTACTTTGATGGAAATTGTTCTGTATAATAATTATATTTTCTTTGAGGGATATATTTTTTTCCAGAATCAAGGTGTAGCTATGGGGGCAGCCTGCAGGCCACTGTATGTGAATATAGTCATAGCTATGTGCGAGAAAAAGTTTATCTTTAATAGCCAGTTCAAAGCATCCTGGAATATGTAAATACATTTCCTTGGTGACATTTTTATAGCCTGGATTGATGATGCTAATAAGACTGATGATTTAATTTCTTATATTAATAATACAACAAGTTTCCTTAAATTTACCTATAATGTTGGAAGTGACTTCATATCTTATTTAGATGTTCAGCTTAAGAAAGTAAATGAATTAGGGTATACGTGGCTCATGTCCCAAATTTATAGGAAACCCACATACTCAAATATGTTCTTGCAATACACCAGTTGCCCCCACATCAAAATCAGGTGGAGGTTAAAGGTCAGTTAGTGAGAAATACAAAGATGGTTACAGAATTTAGTGATTTCCTTGATGAGTGTAAATTATTACAACACATGTTTATGAGTAGGGGTTATCCTGACTCACTCATTCAATATTTGAAAGAAGAGGTTGGTAGGAAGAGACTCCATTGTACATATGTTCTTTTGTTACATAAAATATCTGTGATTCCCCGGGTGAAGAATGATAGTCCTACAAATAACTTCAGCACAAGCCCTGATGGTAACAATATTCAAGCTTGTGCGGAATGTATGGATGAATCCCAGGCCAATTTCCAGCATTCCTTCATTACCACATATTCAGTGAATAGTATGGAGATCAGTCATATTTTAAAGGAAAACTTGCACTTTATTTCTAACTCTCAGGCCCTAAGCAAATATTTAGATACAACGCCCAGTATTGTGTATAAAAAGTGAACCAGTTTTAAGAATCTTTATGATAGTATGGATCATTCTAGCCAGAAAAACTGCATTAATGGTAGTAGGAGAAAAGGGTCTATATTAGAATCCACATTCATCGACACATAAATGTCAAAGTCCTAAAATAGCAAAGAGCGAAAAAAGCAAATTTGGAATGTCGAACATCCTTTTTTTGGCCAGCAGGGTGATCGTGGGGATGAGGAAATAAATCCTTTTCCCTACTGTAGTGCGGTCTCGGAGTTGGTATATTTAAGTAGGGGGTGCAGGGGGGCTTGTCCCCCTGCAAAAAGTTTTAAAAAGTGTTTTGCCTTAGGTTTGTTCCTTTTGGTTTACCTTACCTGTATGGTGCTGTTGCTTCCGGGAATATGTTCGACGTTGTCATTTTTGCTTTTTTCGTCCTTTGCTGTTTTTGAATTTCAGCATTTATGTGTCAATTACTTTGTATTTGCGAAAGTAAGCTTTCACAATTTTAATACAGACCTGGAGAAAATGCGGTGCATGTTTGTAATGTCCTTTTATTTTATGGAGGATTCTTTGTCCATTAGGGATAAAATTATCTATATTTCCGGTAGATATAATTGTTATACTAAAGAGATTGTATATGCCACAACTTGTCAATTTTGTAGTTGTTTTTATATATACAAGTCTGAACAAAGGGTAAGAGACCAAGCATATGAGCATAATTATGAGATAAATAAGGCAAAGACTACCAACACTCTTTATATGCATATTCAGGAATTTTAATCACACCATTTCTTGCTCACTGTAATTGAAAAATAGACCAACATCCCAGATGGGGCCCTTGGAAATTGTTAATTGAAGAAAGAGAACTGTGGTGGCAATTGATTTAAATGCCTTGGCCCCACTGGGATGTAATGATATTATGTCGATTCAATGTTTGTTAAAAAGAAAGGCTTATGAGAAATAAGGTTATGGGTTTGTTCAATATTTATCTTTTATGTTAATTTGTATTATTTTAGCATACATTTGTTGTTTTATTCCCTGTCTCTTTAAATTTTACCTGTTCAGCAGGTTGAGGTATGTCATGTGATTTTAGGAGCATATTTTAAAGCAAAATTTAAAAAATCTGTTATCTGAAGAAGTCCGAGTATTTTATCAGACAAAAGTGCTTATCTTATGTACTTGTTGCAATAAATCTTTGAACATTATTGGAGAGCTTTCCACGTTATGTATCAGAATTCAAATACCCAAGATGCATAGGGACACAATTGGGTTGGATTACATGACTAGCCTTATAAAGGCCCTGATGGTCAGCATAGAATATACCTATGAACCTAAATCATTTGTTTTATTTAACTTTTTTTTTTTGTTCCATGTCATTTTGCTTTCTCTGCCAGCACAGAAGTATTTTACATCTCATACATATAAGTTCTGATAAGCATGAATGACTTTAATTACAATATCATTTGTTTTTTTAACCCAAATCCCTTACCCAGTGGTAGTGTCTGCAGTTGTACATCAATTGAGTGCCATATTGTGCATTAGACTGGAAAAGATGAATAACAGCAGAGCAGAATTTGTGGGTGACCACTGTTTCATAATCTTCTGTTTAATTGTAGTTAGGAGCATTGAGCCACTGACTGCCAGCATTAGCTCTCTAGTCAGAGAACAATGGATTGTCTGTTGACTACCTTCCAGAAAAGACTTATTTATTTTTTCATCTGGATTGTTCACAAAATAAAATATAATTTTACAGTTTCTAATGAAAACACAAGGCTGAAGTGAATGAACCTTAAAGTAGGACAGGCGTAAACAGGAAGCTTTTGGTTGTTTAATATATTTAGATTATATAATTGTTTAAAAGTAAAATAAATATGAAATTTGTTGGTGCTGAAGTTACTGCATGCCACTGCTTTGGAGTCTTTGTTAGCTTTACTTCTTTTCTTTTCTTTCCTTTTTGTTTTGATTTTGATTTATCTTCCCCCTGCTGATGCTTCTGAAAATTTCTGCTATACTAAATATAGTCTATAGTTTTCTTATTTCTCTTGGGCTGTTTGACAACAGAATATGCCTGCTTTCACAGGTTTGTTTATATACTGTACCATTCTATGCAACTGCAGAAGTCTATAACATTGCCTTTTTTTTTAAAATTTAATTTCAGAAACACATAATTATCTCAATGGAATAATCTTTCTGTGCCCTAACATCACAAAAAAGCTTCAGTGTACACTATATTCAAAGATTGTCACAATACTAACTTTGAGATGGCCAAACCTTAAGGTTAGGGAAGTATTTTCTTACTCCTATAGTTGAAGACCTCTGAGTTTGTATATTTACATTTAAAAATCATTGCTATTGTCCATCAATGTTTGCACAATGTTACTGTGCTACTATTGCTCTCAATGTATTGTTATACATCTTTGACTTTCCTTGGGGTCTATTTTTTCTGTGTCTGTACTTATTGTTTCTGCTTTCATGCTTAAATTTCCTTTACCTCTACCTATCTTTTAGTATCTCAATTTTTAATGAATAGACTATATTTTCTGTTAGAGGAGGATGCTGGCAAATGATATACATGGATTAAATAGTAAAATCTACTAGTTCAAGCAGAATCTGTTAGGCATACTACAGACAGAGCCATTCAAGAAGCTAACGTAGAGAAACAATTTAATTCATCCTGTACCAGAAAATCATGATGACTATAGGTAAGTAGGCAACAAATAATGAACATAATGAGGAAGTAGAGTGAATATAGGGACAAAACTGAAATGGCAGCCTACTGCAGAGGTAGACAAACTCTGCTCTGCAGAATAAGTGATCTGCACCAATGCACAAAGAATGTGGCCATGAACAGGCTATGTCCATATTCTGAGATAATGAAGCAATAGAAAAATCAACTTATTCCATAGCCTGTTAATAGTGACAGTTTACACATATGTACTACAGATGAGACAAAGACTTTTGGCATAAGTAAAGATATGAAATGATCCAAACCTTCCAAAAAATAAGTAAAACAATGGTCCCAAGCCAGGGTACACTTGGAACCCAGCCAGACAATTAAATATATAATATGCAGGCAGCTGGGAAAGACAGAAAAAAAGATCAAAGTAAAATGAACATTTGTGTATATGGGTGAGGTGGGATAAATAAATATAAAGTGATTTAATAACAAATAACCGGATGTATCTAGAAAAAGAATAAAACTAGTTATCTGTAAAAAATATGAACCCATTGTTTATTAAGCTAGGAAAAGAGTTTCACAGGCAAATAATAATCCTAGTGGAAATAATCACTTTGTTAATGCAATTATATTGTTTAGTTAGTAATCTGCAATCATGGAAAAGAAAAATATAAATGTAGTTGGACTAGAGTGATTATCCTGAAGGATATGCTACACAGCTTTCATCTTCTTTGTTCTAGAACTGGGGATAAGGCCAAAAATAATGAAGAGCAAAGATCCAAATTTTAAATATTACTCTAATTCACTTAGAAATGCAATAGAATAAGAAGCCATGCCTTTTCTGAAAAATACAAAATGAAATTCTTATGTCTGGCATTACTGACTAACTGTAAACTTCAGTGGTTTACTGGAAAATAAAAAGTTAAAAAATTTACAAAATCAGGGTAAAAACATAATGTAAAATAAAGGATAGTTGAAAGCTACACTATCCGCCGGATTTACTAGACTTCTGTGCAGAACTAGTTTAGTCCTGCACAGAAGCGCCTGTTTTGAAGCAGGATGGCAGCGTGCCATGCATAGTAATGAAGGCGCACTGGCCGAGCTCCTAGGCTTACACGGAGCGTGTACGAGTGCAGGGGGTGTGTCTGAGAGCAGAGCTCTCAGAATAAACCCGCCCCTGCCATGTTGAACAGCAAAAGCTGTTAAGAAATGAGCTAGATTGCTCACAAGTGTCCCCATATCTGCACCAACAGACCCCCCACATGTACAACAGCAACAGGACATATAAATTAAAAGAAGAAACCCAGCTATAGCTTTTAAAACTCTGATCAAAGCTAACCGTTGATGCGCAGGTGTGCCCATCACTTAGCAATGGTTAATGTAGCTGAAATAGCAAAAGGAGGATAACAAGCAGGATATGTGCAAAGGAAGCAGTACAGCAATATTGTAGTGGGCAGAGCATTCGCCTCATGAGCAGGCAATCCCGGTTCGAGTCCCACCGCAGTACATTCCATTCCCATGTCAAATACTGTTATGATCAATATATTTAGTTGTATAACCTAATAAATGACATATATGTGTGAACTGGAGTAGTAAGCAGTGTAATGAATGACAACCCCATACACTTGCCAACTCCACCACCTATGACTGTCGAAAAAGAGCAGTAGTAAGGATAAATAAGCATGACTAAGCATGTGCAAGTCTGTTGGCATGTCTGGAAGCAGTGCATACACAGAGTAAGCAATAGTGAGGCTAACCATGTGTAAGCAGATGTCACTGGAAGTTAGCAGTGCTTACCATTGCACAAACCCGCTGACAAGTGCATAATATCCAACGTGCCCTGTTCTGGCCAGCAACAAACTAAACAGTCCCTGCAAGGCTTGAACCCAGGAGCCTGCATACCATAGGCAATGTGATTAACCACTAAGCTACTGCAGATATACATAACCCTGATGTTTCCACAAACATAGCATCCAGCAACACCATACATTACAGGACATGCAGCTTAATATGTAGATGTGTGTGTGTGTGTGTGTGTGTGTGTGTGTGTGTGTGTGTGTGTGTGTCTATATATACATATATATATATATATATATATATATATATATATATATATATATATATATATATATATATATATATATATATATATATATATATATATATATATATATATATATAAAACTAAATAGATATATACCTCTCCCTCTCTGTTTTACATATGTATACATATATAGACATACATATATATAAATATCCACATATAGATATATACATATGCAGACATTCATACAGTCACATGTTGTTAGATATATATACAGCAATATATATATATATATATATATATATATATATATATATATATATATATATATATACATATATACACACACACATATATATATATATATATATATATATATATATATATATATATACATACATATATACACACACACACACACACATATATATATATATATATATATATATATATATTATATATAAATATATATATATATATATATATATATGTGTGTGTGTGTGTGTGTGTGTATAAACAGATATATATATATATCTATGATAACTCTGAGCTTAAACTGGGCTGGGCTTAAACTCTGAGCATTGGCTGGCTAAGACCTACCTGCAATCAAATAGACGTATAAGTGAATTTAAGTAAATCTTTATTGGCACTTTTTTCAAATAATACAGCATTTAAATTGATTTATTTGTGTTGCATTGAATACTATCTAGCTGGAAGTTGTGGCTCTGTTTTTTTTCAGTTAATGCTTGTTAGAATTTAGTGCTAGTTAGAATTCCTGCATAGCCAGTGATAAGTGGGGGAAGTTTCACTTCATTGATATTCGGTTTCTGCCTTATATAAGTGGTACATTTTGGATTATTTTCTGCTTAAACTCTGAGCTTTGGCCAGCTAAGACCTACCTGCAATCAACTGGACATATAAGTGAGTTTAAGTAAGTCTTTATCTGCATTTTTTCAAATAACACATCATTTAAATTGATTTATTTTTGTTGCATTGAATACTATCTAGCTGGAAGTTGTGGCTCTGTTTTGTCAGTTAATGCTTGTTAGAATTTAGTGCTAGTTAGAATTCCTGCATAGCCAGTGATAAGTGGGGAAAGTTTCACTTCATTGATATTCGGTTTCTGCCTTATATAAGTGGTACATTTTGGATGATTTTCTGCTTAAACTCTGAGCTCTGGCCGGCTAAGACCTACCTGCTATCAGCTGGGCGTATAAGTGAATTTAAGTAAATCTTTATCTGCACTTTTTTCAAATAATACAGCATTTAAAATGATTTATTTGTGTTGCATTGAATATTATCTCACTTGAAGTTGTGGTTCTGTTTTTTCAGTTAATGCTAGTTAGAATGTAGTGCTAGTTAGAATTCCTGCATAGCCAGTGATAAGTGGGGGAAGTTTCACTTTATTGATATTCGGTTTCTGCCTTATATAAGTGGTACATTTTGGAATATTTTCTGCTTAAACTCTGAGCTTTGGCCAGTTAAGACCTACCTGCTATCAGCTGGGCGTATAAGTGAATTTAAGTAAATCTTTATCTGCACTTTTTTCAAATAATACAGCATTTAAATTGATTTATTTGTGTTGCATTGAATACTATCTGACTGGAAGTTGTGGCTCTGTTTTTTCAGTTAATGCTTGTTATAATTTAGTGCTAGTTAGAATTCCTGCATAGCCAGTGATAAGTGGGGGATGTTTCACTTCATTGATATTCGGGTTCTGCCTTATATAAGTGGCACATTTTGGATTATTGTCTGCTTAAACTCTGAGCTTTGGCTGGCTAAGACTTACCTGCAATCAATTGGATGTATAAGTGAATTGGTGGCTTTGAAACTACCTGCCCCTCTTGTAAATTTGCATTCGGATACTCCTCCTGGGCCCATCTCATTTGCTCACTCAAAAAAAAAATAATTGCACTTTATTTATCTGCTTTCACTGTATTTGTGTTTCTTCCTACTTTATTACGTTATTTTGCTTTTGCGTCATCTTAAAAGTACTCAATTGTATTTATTACTGCTTGATGTAACTATCATTCTAAGCCTTTTGGTTTTTGCACTTGGGCTTCAGACCAGCTGTTTTACATGAAGAAGGTTTGTGGTCTGCACTGTTCTGGTAGGACGGGTAGCTTACATCCTTCTAAGTTGGGAACTGCTGATTGAAGGCTCAGTGACTGTTATTCTAAAAGTGTATTAGTTCTAGTTTAAGCACTTGGGCTTCAGGCCACTTAAGAAAGTTTGTGGTTTGCACTCTTGTGGGAGGAGAGGCTGGACTCTGACCTTCCGAGCTGGGAATTTCTGGTTAAAGGCTTATAGTGCCTGCATATTTGAACTGTTTCTTACTGAAATTGGTGTGCCTTGTTTGCTGTAGCATAGACTAGATCCAGGCCTGCTGAATCTAGCTTTGTTTGTATAACTTGAACACTAATCCAGGCCTCCTTAAAATATTCAATTGTATTGATTACTGCTTGGTAGCAACCTGATTAAAGTCTAGCTATCATTCTAAGCCTTTGGTTTAAGCACTTGGGCTTCAGACCAGTTGTTTTACATTAAGAATGTTTGTGGTCTGCACTGCTGTGGCAGGACAGGTAGCTTACATCCTTCTAAGTTTGGAACTGCTGATTGAAGGCTCAGTGTCTGTTATTCTAAAAGTGTATTAGTTCTGGTTTAAGTACTTGGGCTTCAGGCCAGTCATTTTACATTAAGAAAGTTTGTGGTCTGCACTCTTGTGGGAGGAGAGACTGGACTCTGCCCTTCTGAGCTGGGAATTTCTGGTTAGAGGCTTATAGTGCCTGAATATTTGAACAGTTCCTTACTGCAATTGATGTGCCTTGTTTGCTGTAGCATCGGCTAGATTCAGGCCTGCTGAATCTAGCTTTGTTTGTATAACTTGAGCACTAATCCAGGCCTTCTTTTTTGGAGAAAGTTCCCCTGCACCCCAGTGGCAGGAGTGTGCAGTTAGAACTTGTCTGATTGAAGACTACAGGAACAGGGCTCAGTTTTGAGATTTTTCTACTGGTTAGTTGGATAATTTGTTTAAAAGCCTTTTCTGATTGCTTGTAGTCATCTAAAGCTTTGCCTTATCTTTTCAAAAAATGTTTTTTCCTTGTTTCCCACCTTTCTAAGCTAGTATAGTCCAGTTTTCAGGCTAGTGCTGAATTCAGGGCTGTGTTACAAGTTTCTGAGTTGCCCATACCTTACTTGGATAGAAGGAGGTTTCTCTGTTCACCTGTGAGTGAGGGAGCTTTGAGCAGCCATCTGTCCATGGATGAGTGGTTCCTGCCCAGAAGTTAGTAGTTTATAGGCCATTTTGGGCTAATTTCTATTTCTTTCATTTCCCTGCTGTAAAAAACACATTTGCATGAGTTTGCACATCCAGGCAGCACCAGTTAGCTAGGGCTAAATTATTCCTGGCTCCACCAAGTCTCCTCTTCAGTTTTTCCCTTGAAAGTAGTCTAACTCTCAACCTAAGCACTTAAAAAGCATCCTACAGTCCAGCACTTGCTCAGACCTAATAGCAAGCACTAATATACCCCGACACTTGATTGCCCAGCAGGGCAAGGCTCATTATTCACCCCTCACCAACCAAACAACTAAGCAGCTCACCCTACTATTCAGGCATGACAAAAGGGCAATTTCAGGTATAGTCTCTAGTCCAGCAGGTGAACCTGGGTATCCTGAGGCAATGTTACAACTGCCTCAGGTACACAGACAAACCTCTCCTCCTACCACAAAACATAATACATGTAAGAGATGCAATTATATAGCTAAATTGGAGGCTAAGCTCTCTCCACCCAAGACTGGAACAGGCAGTCATGAGCAGAAGGTTAACACTTGCACCACACCTCCAGCCTCACACAGACATACTAAGCCGGCACTGGCAAAAAATACACAAAATCTTACTTGGAGGCTCTAAATAAAAACCTTCAAAAGCATCAGAGACCTCCAAAGCAGACACCCAAAAAACCTGCACCTCCCGTCACAAACCAGTCAAGTTATGAAACACAAAATCAGTGTGTCGCACAATCACAGCCTTTAAGGTGAAATAACATACCTAACACACTAGTAATAGGCGACTCTATAGTAAGGCTCACTGACATCCCACTCACTAGGCTGGACAAGGAGAAGGTTACTGTTAGCTGCCTGTCGGAGCCAGAATCCGTCACATAAAACAAGCATTCAGGTCACTCCAGAACAAGTACAAATATGACTCTGTCATTGTTCATGTTGGTGTGAATGACCTGAGACGTACCTCCATGGACTACACGAAAAGAGACATGGAAGAGCTCTCTGATCATGTAGCCCAGGCGGGTATGACCCTGACCCTGAGTAGCATCCTGCCCTCACCAAGAATGATACCGCAGTATAAAGAAAAAATGATCAATTATAACAATTGGCTAAGCTTCTGATGTCATTCAAGGGGGATCCAGTGTCTGTCAGCCTGGGACGACATGCTTGACAAGTCTCGTTGCTTCACAAGAGATGACTTGCACCTGTCACCCCTAGGCTTTCAAATACTGGCCAAGGCTCTTGCTGCCCCCATAGTGCATTTTTAGGCAATGCTCAAAAGTCAAATCCACCTCTGTAAACAGCACAAATAAAAAAATGAGGGTTATACTACTCAATGCCAGGAGTTTAAATCTCAAAATGCAAGTGCTCAAAGCACTCCTCAGTATGGAGAACGTCGACATCTGTGCAGTAACTGAAACCTGGTTCAAGGCTCCACAGACCACCCCAGAACTACTGGGCTACAACTCATACCACACATTTCGGCCACAGACATGGACAGAAACACAAAAGGAGGAGGTGTATCCATATTCATCAAAGATACCTACACCTCCGCAGCATGATACCTCTGAGATCATCCATGTGCAACTAACATCAGGCAAATCTGCAATGCAAATTGTGGCCTGCTACAGATCACCCTCCATGACCCAGGACCACCACTCCACCTTTCTGGAGACACTGGAAAACATGAAGGTCCTACCGAATACCCTGATATTGGGCGGTTTCAATTACCCTACCGTTAATTGGGAAAACTACTCAAGTACAAACTCCCAGGTCCAGCGCTTCCTGGAATTTATCAATTTAAATGCTCTGGATCAGCGGGTAAACTCCCCTACCAGAGGTTAAAACATATTGGACCTGGTCATCACCAACATGGGCAACAGGTGTTCTGCACCAGAAGTCAACACATCACTAGTTAGATCAGACCATAAAATAATCACTCTGGATGTCCACACCACACCACCACCCCCAACCAATGAAACCACAGTGAAAAACTTTTGTAAAGCAAACTTCACCTTACTTAAGACAGAGGTGGTAAGTGTCACAGCCCCCACACTAAAGGATAACAGTGTCCAAGATGCAGGAACCTTTACAAATGAGCACCTACAAGGATGCATGGATCATGCCATCCCTAGCAAAACCAAGACTCACTTCCCTAAGAGAAGGAAACCAGTCTGGTGGACCCCTGCCATAAACAGGCTATACAACAGAAGGAGGAAACTAGTTCAGAAAAAAAGCAAATTCCAAGAAGGAAAGACATCCCTGATCAGTATCAGTAAGAAACTAAGGTCCCTCATAAATTCATCCAAGGCTAACTTTGAAAGAAAAATAGCCAAGGATTCAAAAGATAACCACAAAGACTTCTTTAGCTATGGAAAGAATCTAAGTGGCAACTCACAGATATGCTCTGAGCTAGTGCAAAATAGCACAGAATATACTGAACCTACTGATATTGCCAACATCCTGGCAGATAGATTCTGTTCAAACTTCACCCCCCTCTCACCCTCAAAAAGGCCCACAACAATATCAGAAAAGTGCATTGTCCTGGACATCACAGATGCACAGGTGAAAACAGCCCTTTCAAAAGCCAAAATTACAGTGATCCAGGCTGCGTCTTGCACGAACTACAGAACGAACTAACCCCCCACCTAAACACACTGTTCAACCTCAGCCTCCCCACAGGCTATGTGCCTATAGAATGGCGCACAGCAATGGTTATTCCACTCCACAAAGGAGGGGCCACAACTGACCCTCGTAACTATTGCCCCATAAGCCTGACTAACCTTGTCTGCAAGGCTATGGAGTGCATCATCATGGAACTCATTAACAAAGACATTGGGAACCTCCAAACACTTGACCTGACCCAGTTCGGCTTTGTTAAGGGCTGATCATGCCTACTAAACCTGGTTGACTTCTTCGAGACAGTCACCAAGGACATAGATGAGAGGAAGGTGGTTCACACAGCCTACCTTGACCTCGCCAAGGCTTTTGACACCATTCTCCACTTGGGAATTATAGAAAAACTCACCAGCCTGAACATAAACCCCTATGTCATGAGATGGATTGCCAACTGGCTTACAGAAAAAACTCAAATGGTAAGAATAGCGGGCTCCAGGTCCGACTCTAAACCAGTCACAAGTGGTGTCCCACAAGGCTTGGTCCTGGGACACCTACTGTTCACCATATACTTCTCAGAAGTACAGGCCAACACAGGAGGACTATGGCAAACCAAGTTCGCTGATGACTGCAAACTGGGAGCCATAACTGACTCTCCGGCTGACATGGACAGTCTCCAAAAGGGCCTTACTGAGATGGACACCTGGTGTCAAAGTCATGGTCTCAAGCTAAATGCCAAAAATGCATAGTCATTGGGAAAAACAAAACACCCATGAATTACCACATAGGTGGCAGCCCCCTTAATATAGAAGAGGTAATAAGAGATCTGGTGACTCAGGTAGATAGTAATCTCTCCTTTGACAATCATATTGCCAAGGTAGTTAGGAAATCCTTCTATGTAGCCCATCTAATTACTAAAGGGTTCGCATCTAGAAATAAAGAGGTTATAGTGCCCCTCTACTCATCACTCATCGGACCCATCATAGAGTACAATACCCCATTTGGGATGTACCTCACCAGACACTTCCAACAGCTGGAAAGACCACAAAAGTACCTCACCAAGAGGATTACTGACCTCAAACATATGTCCTATGCAGCCCGACTGGAAAAACTCTGGCTGTACTCAGTAGCATATCACTTACTCAGAGGTGATCTCTGCCTGTCTTACAAAGCCATGTTCAACTCAGAATTGATGGACATGCTCCACCTAAAGAAATCCAAGTCACTGCAAGCCATTCGCTATAGTGAGCTAAACTTAGCCACAACAATAAATAGAACATGCTGGAGGGATAGATTCCTGCCACAGAAACTCCCCATGCTTTGGAACAAAATTCCTAACTACATTAGGCAGAGCCCCTCACTAACACTCTTCAAGAGAAATCTTGATGAGTGGATGGGTAACCGAAAATACACCCCTGGGATCACTTCATTGGCTCTTCTTTACAGAGGCTCAGTTAGTTAATCAATGGGGCGGTGAAAGCTGACACAGTCTGGCTAGGCTTATAAATGCCCTCTGGCAGATAGCCTAGTACCTACCTATGAATCTGTGATATGAGACAGCACATAAGAATGACATATATGACCACAGGCACCGCCAGTGGGGGTGAGGGGTCTCGATCAACATACGTGTTACATGTACCAATACCCCCTCTACAGCCAAACAAGTGAAACATACAAACAAACACATAAACAAAGTAAACAAACCACTGCTTCCCAAATGACAGGAAGGATACTACCAGTGGGAGAAACATTGTGGACCTGCTAAGTCTAATCTAGAAACAAAGACAGGAATGTCCCTTGTGGGACAACCCAAAAATTGTAGGATATTTGGATTCCAGGCATTATACTGATTTGTCAGGCAGGGCATGTATGTTCTCGGACTACAAGGTTGGGAAAGCCTGAAGTTCCATGGGTCAAGACAACATACGTGATGGGTCCCGAGAAGTGGAGAGTGGGCAGTGTGTAGTGGTGTGGCTAGACCTGACCTGAACCCAGAGAAAGGATGATTGCTGCAGAGGGGAAGCAGGTGGGGGGGGGACGATGGGTATGAAATTATGGGTCGAGGCATGCCGGGGTTGGCTGTAGCGGTTCTAATTGGACTGCCTTGTGGATGTAAGCAATAGTGTGAAGTGGGCAGAGCAGTCATCTAACGAGCAGGCATTCCTGGTCTGAGTCCCACTAAAGCACAGTCTATTTTACATGGCAAAGCATGTTATAACCAGATATGTTGTTGCAAAACCCACTAAATAACACCAAGGAACACATTGTGACAGCACTCCACTGTAGGCATGCAAGCCATTGTAATTGGCATCACAACTTATTATTGTTGTCCTCAGCCCAACCAATGGGTGTGAGTGTCCACATCTACCTCCAAATTCAGTGTATATGCACAGCTGTCGCTGTAGAAGAAATGGCCAGCTGTGGACCTTCCCTTCAGCCTTCCTGCACATCCCTGGCTATTTCCCCTACTATCTTTCCCTCTTTGTGCCCCTTTAACACCACTTACCTATCAACCCCTTTTTCATTTCTATTACAGTATAAAGTTACAACTATATTGGCAGAATCTGGAACTCCCTACCACATCTATTACCTCAGCTGTCTCAGAGAACACATGTAAATAACACTTGAAGGAACACCACAATCACACTTGGATCAGCACATGCTCACCACCTGTCTAAACCCCCCCACCTTACACTCTATACCCCTACATCAGCTACTGAAACTGACACCTCTTGTCCTGCCTCACGTACATATCCCAACATCCTTTAAACCTTCCCTATTGCTCCCCTACCAATTATTCCCACAGCCTACTATACAGTTACAATGCCCCCCTCTACCTACCTACCTACACCTTCACTATTCTCTTCTACTCTACCACACAGGTATGGAATAACTAAACCTAACCCGAATACCTGAGTGTAACCTATCCAGAACAGTTAAACTGGAATCTCACCTTAAACTGACCTTTGTCAACAGTCATACCTGACATGTAAACCTCACCTAAGCATGAATAATACCTACATGTTAACATAAACTAAGCATGAAGAATATTACTTAGCAATGTTAAGTCTGGTACTCTCTATGAATGTGAACACCTCTGTATAACTGTAATGAGTAGCCAGGTTTTACTGTGGAGCTTTACTCCCCGGGCCACCGCTGAAAATGGACAACCATCCAGTTGGAATTTCCCAGTCAACAAATGTAAAATAAATACATAAAGTAGCGTGGGGTTAAGTGGGAGTAAGCGGGTTTAAGCCTGCTTGGGTGGCAGTAAGCAAAGCCTACACTGGTTAAGCAATGTAGAAGCTAACTCAGTGTAAGACGCCATCAGCATTGCTTACCCTCGCATTGCTTACTCTCACGCAAACCAGTGCATACTCGCTTACAATTGCTCAAAAGTGCCTTAGTCACTCTGTAGCCAACAGCTCTCATCCTGACCAGCAACAAAATAATCTGTACTCCCAGGTTGCAACCCCCGGACCCTGCACACTGTAGTCAAAGTGAGTTACCACTAAGTCATGGCAGGTACACATACAGCTGCTGTTATCACAAACATATCATCCAGCACAGTCATTCAACATTATAGGAAATGTATGTAAGTATGTAAATTAATACCAACAATCATTTGTACATTGCTCAATTACAGTATTTCGAGCAGTCTATGTGTATCATACATTCAGTGCCTGTCCAATCATACTGTGAGAACAGTAGTCTTGCATAATACTTAGGAGAATAATAAAAAATGGTGCACATCGTGGGGGCATGTGGGCATGCTTCATGCACAGAATGTCAAACCTGGGACATCGGTTCTGTGGAACCAGGAGATGAGGCTGGCCAGGTGTGTGAGCAAACCGCTGCTTCTCAAACCCCTGGCAGGATACTACTGTGAGAGAAACCCAATAATAACACCCACACAGGTAAAAAACGCACTCTACAAAGCTAAGAATACAGCATCCATGGGGCCAGATGACATCCCGGGCTGTGTATTACATGAACTACAAAATGGACTGGCACCTCACCTAAGTGTCATGTTTAATCATAGCCTCACCTCAGGCTTCATGCCCACTGAGTGGCGCACAGCTACAGTTATCCCATTCCACAAGGGAGGATCCACCTTGGATCCCGGGAGCTACCGCCCCATCAGTCTGACGAGACTGATCTGCAATGTCATGGAACGTATTATTATGGAACTTATAAACAAAGACAACCTTCAAACACTGGACCCCACCCAGTTTGTGTTCGAGAAGGGCTTATCTTGTCTCCTGAACCAGATTGACTTCTTCTAATCAGTCTCCAGAGCCGTGGATGAGGGTAAGGGGGTTACACAGCTGATCTGGACCTCGCCAAGGCCTTTGACACCATCCCCCACTCTGGAATCATAGCTAGACTAAGTAAGCTGGGCATTAATCCCTATGTCACTCAATGGGTTGCCAACTGGCTTACTGACAAAACCCAGACTGTAAAAATATCTGACTCCAAATCCAGCTCTAGACAAGTGACAAGTTGAGTACCTTAGGGTTCAGTCCAGGGACCGCTCTTGTTTGGCATCTACTTCTCTGAAGTACAGGCCAACACTAAGGGACTCTGGCTAACAAAGTTCACAGATGACTGCAAACTGGGAGCCATTATTGAATCCCCAAATGATGTGAATACTCTACAGAAGGGCCTTACAGAATCAGATGCTTGGTGCCAGACCCATGGGCTCAAGCTCAATGCCAAGAAATGTATAGTTATCACCTTTGGAAAAAAACATGTACCCATGAATTACCACATATGTGGCAGTACACTAAACAATGAAAGTGTGATAAGAGACTTGGGGACACAGGTGGACAGTGATCTCACCTTCGATAACCACATCGCCACAACAGTCAAGAAATCCTTCAATGTGGCACACCTCATCACTAAGGGCTTTTCATCCAGAAAAAAGGAGGTCATTGTCCCACTGTACTCATCCCTAATTAGACCCATTATAGAATACAATGCCCCGTTTGGTATGTACCTCTCAAGACATCTGCAACAACTGGAAAGACCACAGAAATACCTCACTAAAAGACTCACAGGCCTAAAGCAGATGCCCTACTCTGACCACCTTAAAAAACTCCAGTTATATTCTGTGGCATATCATCTACTCAGAGGCGATCTCTGCTTAACATTCAAGGCCATGTCAAACCCAGAGCTGCTGGACATGCTACACTTAAAGAAATCCCAATCCCTCAGAGTCACATGCTCCAGGGATCTAAACCTTGTCATCACAATAAACAAAACATGCTAGAGGGATAGGTTCCTGACCCAGAGTCTCCCCAGACTCTGGAATAGACTGCCTATACATGTCAAGCAGAGCACCTCTTTGGCCCTCTTCAAAACGAACCTAGACAATTGGATGGAAGAAAGGAAATTCACCTCAGGGATCACATCAGTCACCCTGCTAGACAGGGGTCCAGGGAAGTAAATAGTGTGGGAAGAAATAGCCAAGGAATTGTTATTGCTAGGCTTGTATAGGCCCTAGGGCCAATAGCCTAGTACCAAACTATGAACCTATTAACCTATAGACCAGCTAAGTCTACTCTTGACACAACAGGTCTGTCCCTAGTGGGAAGAACCAAAAATTGTGAGTCACATCGATATTTGTACCAGTACCAGAGTACGATCATGGCAAGGTGCGTACGTACATGGACTAAACAGATGAAGAGCCTGCAGAAGCTTGGGTTGAGATAGTATACTGGATGAGTACCAAGACATGCAGAGAAGACAATGTGTGCAGGTGTGGTATGGCTGGGCTAGCAACTGGAGAATGGATGATTGCTGTGTACATGGAGCTCGGGGGGCAGGGGAAGGAACCATGGGTATGACATTATGGAAGAAATATGGAAATGAAGCAGCACGGCAATAATGTAGTGGGCAGAGCATCCGCCTATTGAGCAGCCATTCTTGGTTCGAGTACCACTGTAGCATAGTATATTTTACATGGCAAAGCATGTTATAACCAATAGTTTTGTTGCAAAACCCACTAAATAACATCTATACATGAACCCACTAAATAACATCTATACATGAACTGAAGTACCGCAAGAAATGCACATGTGAGGTATCAGTGTCAGACTGGATAAGGCACTAGTAAGTAGATTTAAGCACAAATAAGCAATAGTAAGCATATGTAAGCACTAGTAAACAGGCTTAAGCCCATTTGCGCAGCAGTAATCAATGACTACACTGGTTAAGCAAATCTAAAGCTAACACCCTGTAAGCAGATGTAATGGCAAATTAGCAGTGCTTACCTCCACGCAAAACCGCTAACAACTGACTAAATGTACCTTAACCACTCTGTATCCAACAGCCCTTGTTCTCCCCAGCAACAAAATAAACAGCCTGTGCTGCGCTCGAACACAGAACCCCACACACCATAGGCAAAGTGATTTACCACTATGCCATGTCAGATATACATAACCCTGATGTATTCAAAACATATCAACCAGCCCAGTCATTCAATAGTACAGAGAATGTAATCCAACAAGTAAATGTATTTGTGTGAGTAAATATAGTAATAGCTAAACAGATACAACATATCAATAGATGTAGATATCTATCTATCTATTTATATATATATATATATATATATATATATATATATATATATATATATATCCATAGTAATATATATATATATATATATATATATATATATATATATATATATATATATATATAGATATATAGCCACACATCTGTAGATAGCAATGGTAGATTGACAAATACAAATATGTCCACATGCACCGTTAATGGGGTTGAGATGCCCCAAACAATATACATCATGTACGAATAGGCATATCCCCACCACCACAGCCAAACACGTCCTCCCTGCAATACACTAAAGTGTTACAGATCACATAAGCAGGACCTGACATGACATGCACAACATATAAACAGTACTACAACCCACTTGTATGATGTCAGGCTGGTACTGGTAACATATCATGCAGTACAGTGTGGCTCCCATAGGAGATGTAACATATGGAAGCTATCAACATCCCCAGGATACAGATACACAGACACACAAATGCAGATACAGATATACATATCTATACAGATATAGCTATATATGTATAGCTAAACATGTGACTACACAGACACATGCAGAGATATACACAGTAAGATACATATGTAGAAGGTGCACACAATATGGAACAGCCACCATGCCTACAGTTAACACCTTAACAACTGGACACTGTATGGGCCACCCAAACAAATGACAATCGTTGCCTGCAACATATGCCCACAGAGAGGCCACAGGGTAAAACACCACACACAGGTTTGCAGAAATGGATAACCATTATTTGTGTACTATTACAGTTCTATATGCCATATATTATAGCTGTTCAGACACTGACATCCATATAAACAGAGTAATGCAACTGTGAAACCGTTATACTAATACAGTAGTCTGGAAAGGTTTACAACTGTTGCTGTCCAGGCAAAGCCCTTCATATTGTACAATAGTAATGACAGACTGGGCCAAAGGATACCAAGCTATTAACAGTACATAATGAAGGTATATAGTTTAGCAGCCTCTATCTATACTCTGTACAAAATCATTAGGTGGTAAAGACTTCAGTTGACCAAATGGGATGTAACTGTTACATAACAATGCATAACTGACACCATCACAAGCACACTGACAAACAGAACAGTCTGTATGGCAGGAGGCAGTAGGCCTGCATTAACCCAATTTATGTAAGTAATGTAGATATAGGTGAAGTGTATGGTACTATGCATCCAGATACCTTAAGGCAGCTCACCCCTGATACCCCCACATTTTATAACAGCCTAGGTCAGTTATGGTGCATCCCCCCCCAGATCCAATAATACAGGGCCATATTCCTCTGTTACATGCACTGGTCTCTGGAGTGTATAAGGGCACACGTATTGTGTAGGTGAAGCCCACACATATATGGCCTCAGCCCCACCGTATGTGTGGGGGATACAACAGCAGTGCACTGATGGCAGCAATGGCAGTGTGATATACTCACAGCCCACTACAGAACAACCCCAGACAGCATGTCATATGTGCAAATCTTGGTATGTAAGTGGAGGACAAAGGCTGGAACACAGGTCCATATGTGGAAAACTGTTGCCATACACTAAGCATGTTGCTGGTGTCACAAGATAGTCTGAAACATATCCTTAGTCAGAGAATTGAGGTTAGAAACAAATGGATGTAGCCATGTACTGATAGCACTCAACACACACACTGCCAGTGAAATATCAGACACAGCACCTGTGTGGAGGGCAGACATAACATGATAGGCACACCTCTCGCCACCAAGAGGATAGGCCCACAGGTCTGAGCTATGCAGACAGACTGCATTCCAAGGTAAACTAGTATGTACACACATACCCTGTAACAGCAGTACTATACAAAGCATAACACAACTCTACTCACACTCTGTCTGTAGTTTTGGAACCTCCTACAAATATGTAGCTGGCCTGAGTGTGCCAGTTCTCCTGTAAGAGGTATTGCTACCTGCTGTCTGTAACACTGATGCCCACACACAGTAATGATGTCCATCACATAGGAAAGGTAAAGGGACCATGCCCACATGATGTGGGGATTCATAGTAGGTGGTTGCCATGACAGTGGTAATTGGAGGTACTACACAGCAAGCTGTATGCAGTTAGCAAGTGGAGGACACTGATTGGTGCAGAGGCCACCACCTGATCATGTGCACCACCTACTAAAGCCAGTCTGCAATCTATTCAAATAAGCTCAATCCATTTACTGGAGAGAGAGAGAGGAAGAGAAAAAGAAAGAAAAGACAAAGCTCTTCAAACAAAAAGCTGACATCACAGGCATTTAGCCAGCTGTCATTCAACAAGACATCATTCCCACAACAGGTATGTGAGGTATATATACATGTAATAGCATGTAGTACCTGGTCCATCATAATGGGATAGATGATGTGGAATGAGCTATATGTGCCATCAGGTGTTGTTGTGATGATGTTCAACTGAACAACTGCTATGGACAATAGTGTCTGTCCCTGTGTGTAGTGGGCCATAGCCGTTAACTGTGCAGGTCAGCACTGACAGACAAAATGTAAGCCGTCATAGTGTGTGTGTAGTGTAATGGGAAGTATATATATCACGTGGCCAATAGCTGGTGGTGGAAATAATGCCATTATGATGGACTTGTGGGAGCCACTGTCCCCCACTGGCAGGATACTCAGGTGAATCTGTCATGTAGCATGCCAGAATGCCATAGGTGTGTAATAGGGTTACCTGCCATCAGCTCCTACATATACCCCCCTAATGTCAGGCCATGTCTATATGTGGCACTTGTCTGTGTTGTGGCAAGGCAGTACAGTGCAGCTGTGCAGGAAGGTGTGAGATTGTGGAGCTGATGTCCGAATGTACCCCACATATCTGTATGCATATGTGTACATATGTCACATATATAATATTTAAATATATATATGTATATCAGCATGCATGTCCAGAAATATACATATACCCATGTGTAGACATAAATATAATATATATATATATATATATATATATATATATATATATATATATATATATATATATGCACATATATATGAAGTCACATATATCTACACACATATAGATAAATATAGATAAATAGATATGCAGATGTCTACATCTGTACAAACACACACACTAACATATATGTATGGTAAGACATGTCCCCTATATCACTACCACAGTGATGTGTAAGGCAGCAGCACACATAGCAATACAGACAGCTATCTACAGCTGGCAGTGTGTGCACCATGGACATGTATGTCACATGTTAGTCCCATCCTAGCACCACAATGCCCCCGCCTGTGAAGTATGCTATGGGAATATGGGGAAGTATGGCAGATACACATGTGGATGTGGTCAGGATTGGTAGATATAGAGGACAGTCTACAGAGGTGGTATGTGACACATGTGGTGGGTAAACACCGTGGATGGTGTGTGTGGTCTGTGATGTGGATGCACCATGGTTCCCAATATGGGCACAATGGGAACAAGGCTCTCACCAACTCCCACTCACAACAGCAGTCCACATCCTGAAGGTGCCAGGTCTGGTGGCTGAGCAGGAGGAGCATGTTGGCCATGTGAGTTTGTACTGGGTGCCTCAGACATATGTAGCACATCCCTCATGTGTCTGTGGAGCCTGGTATGGAACAAGCCCTAGACCTGAGCTCAGGGGACAAGGACATGTTGGTGTGTGCCTGAAGGGGGTGGGCCAATATCCCCTGGGTGGTTCCACCTGACGGTATGGCTGTAACAGTACACTAGGAGGCCCCAGGTTGGCACACACATGTGATGTGGCCAGGTATCCTGGCCAGATGGGTGTGGAGAGGTGGATCAGTTGGCCAATGGAACATATACATGTTACTGTGTCACTGTCATAGTACATATGTTGGTAGTAATAGTCTACACAATCCCGGTACATGTCCAACAGCATGCATAGAACCCCCCTATAACACAGACTGTCAGATGTGCAGCAATCTCAGAGCAGCCATACCACTGGCATATATGTAACCATAGTGGCCCTGACAATGGCATGCAAGTGAATAGTCTGTAACAGGCCAGCAATGTTAGTGTCCACACAGGGGACATGGCTACAACACATAGCAAAAAGTGTGGTACACTACACAATCTGTCCAAATGATAGTTAAGCTGTAGCCATACCTAATGAGTTGTGTGTATAGTCTGTTGAGGCTGTTATGGTGGGGGTGACAGAGATGTGGCCGGAAGCACATACACAGGGCCAATATTGACATGTCACTGTTATAATCTCATACATGTACTGTTGTAACAGGGTTTGTTGCAACATGTGTCTTATGAGGGATATGAAGTCAGTAACTGTCAGGGCTTTCACCATCTACAGACTGCAATCCTCACACTACGTTCTGCAGTTCACAGATACATGCTCAGTGGGTGTCACATGACACCAAGGGCACAACACACTACCCAGTCTGCAGGTGACCCTGCAGATGCGGATTCCTCATAAACATAGTACTGACATGGCAGGTAATACAACATGTAGGACAGCCATATCCACACACACACAGTCTGTTGTCAGGTCAGGCACATCCCCCTCCTGTGTGTTGCCCTGTTTCCAAAGTGCATGTTGTTAGAAGTAAATCCCCAATCCATCTGAGATGCATTTTGCCAAATGCCAGATCTAGTTTCTGCACAGAGTGGATGTAAAGGGCCAACACCAAAATGATGTTCCTAGATATTGGTGTGTGTTACCATGCAATTAGCTATGGGAATGTTACCACAGCTGTTCCACATGCACTCAGCTAGAGGAGGGCTGCAACTGGTGCAGAGGCCATCAGATGATCATGGCCATCACTTACAAAACACAAGCTGCTGCCTAGCAAAGCAGGTGCACATCCCACATCCACCAGTGAGGGTGTGGGCGGGAGAGACAGTGACAATGTATGTCAGGGAAGGTGTGGGTGAGTAAAACTTCAGCATGTTTGTGTCACAAACCTACCAGTACGGGGTTTCAAACACCTGACTGACTATGCATAGATATCACATGTGTATGCAGTTATTGCATGCGTCACATAGCTTACATGTTGGTGATCTGTCCAGATGTATATGTCCTGGTGAGTGACATTTGCAACACTGTTGCGATACAGTAGGTGTAGCACATGAGTCTGTCCACATGAACAGGTGTCAGCATCAATATAGCCACACTCTGTAAGGGACTCATACAGATTGCCACACTTGACAGGGTAACAAATACACTTCCTAACCACTTACCTTGCCACAATACAGTAATGCATAGGTATCAATTAGCCCACAGGGGTTATCCTGGGGTTATATGGTCAAAGGGTATGTGACAGTGTCTGACATTAGAGACCATACTTAAGTATGTCAATGGGGATGGTACTGGCTGTGAATGTGGTCGGAAGCATCATACACCACACAAACAGACACAGGGTGCTAGTACCGGTGTGGATTTGTGCAGTGCTTCACAGGTGTGTAGTGGCTGATGGTGCCAGACAGCTGTACAAGGCTAGGGGAGGGGTATACCTTAGCATCAGGCCACATGAGAATGGTCTGCAATATGGCTAAGGGGTGTAGTGTTCAGAATGGACCACACAGGTGGGTATAGTATTCACCATCCAGTCTCCTGGGTTGCTTTTGTGCCTGGCCAGTGCTGTGCAATGCTTGGCATGTATGTGTTCTATATGTCATGACATGGATGGTGTTTGGGATGTGCACACGTCCCACATTCATGTACAGTGGCATGCGAAAGTGTACCTGATCTGTCTGGCCCATGTTGTGTACACAGAATGTTATCATCAGATGTGACAGTCCTGCCCTCATGTGCCGGGGCCAGGTAATGGGCAGCAGGTTGACTCTGCACCTACATTGATAGAATGCCACAGGTATTCCCTGGTGTCAGTGGCATCTGTCCATACAGTGTATGTGTGTTGGCATGGTGTGTCTTTTGTGGATCACATGTGATGGAACCACAGTTGTTGCAGGCATCCAGTGGGAAACATAATGAGGGTGCACTGTCTGCAATTATGTGCCTATCGTACTTATGGACAGAGTGCCATGGCCTCTGTAGGCCACTGCATTCCCACCATAGTTACTATCAGTCGTCTATATGCAGTGTACTACCCACATCAAGGCTGTTGCCTCACCATGTGTGTGTGTATGAGACATGGGTTAAGAGTGTGCTCTGGGTAATACTGGGGTTGCTAACTGTGATTGCCTGGCCTTGATGTCACATGTATGGATATGGATATGCACCTCAGCCTCTTGGCTATTTCACAGCTGTTTTCCCTGTACAGTGGACATTATGATATGTACTAGGGCCACCATAAAAGAAAATTGCCAAACCCACTACACATTAGGCCCAGGTGTCTCACACACACACACACACACCCTCCTCCACACAGGATACAAGGTACAAACACACACACACACACACACACACACACACACACACACACACACACACACACACACACACACACACACACACCTGTCATGTCCAGGAGTAGAACACCTACCTAACTTGTTTATTACACTACAGCACTATGCAGTTATAGTACACACCACGGTGTTTACTGCAGTACTCCTTTCCCAAAGGTGTATATGACATTGGCTGATATCAGCAGGATTGCCAAAGTAGGGCATTTGACATGTACTGAGTGTGACTAGCCTAAAATGCATTGCTCCCTACACAGACAGTGGAACATACACAAAACATCCAGAACTGCCATGGGTGGGTATAAAACCCTACCAGAGTTCTGAATCACACTACAGTAGCACGCAGTTATGGCACACGCAATGGAGATTACTGGGCTACAACCTTACCAGAGGTGTATTTCGGGGTGGATGACATCAGCAGCCTTACCAAGGTGGAGCATCTAAATTGTAAGAAGTGTGCCTACCCTACAAAACATTGCTTTTTACACAGACACACACACACACAGTTGCCAAGGCTAGGGTTAGAACACCTACTTAACGAGTTTATCACACTACAGCAGTGCACAGTTATGGCATGCACCACAGGGTTTACTGGCCTCTCACTTCCCCAAAGGTGTATTTCACAGTTGATGACATCAGCACACTTGTCAAAGTGGACCATTGGAGGTTGTAGGGTCTATGAATGGACTCAAAAGCATTGCTCCCTACACTAACATAGGAACACACACACACATCCACACTTGCCATGTCAGGGAATAGAACACCTACCTATGTAGTTTATCACACTAGAGCAATACTCAGTTACAGGATGAGCTACGGAGATTACTGAGCTACAGCTTCCCAGAGGTGTATTACTAGATGGATGACATCAGCTGTCTTGCAAAGGTTGAGCATTTGAATTGTGGGGAGTGTGGCTAGCCTAAAAATCATTGCTCTCTACACAGACAGACAGACATGCACAAACACTCACTCGCCATGTTTGGGAATCAAACTCCCACCTAACTAGTTTATTACATGACAGCAGTACACAGTTACAGGACACGCTATACAGATTACTGGCCTACAATCTTCCAGAGGTGTATTTCTAGGTGGGTGACATCAGCAGCCTTGCCTAAGTTGTGCATTAAAAGTGTTGGGAGTGTGACTACCCTAAAAAGCATTGTTCTCTACACAGTCAGACCGACACACACACACAAAAAGTTTCCATGCCTGGGATTAGAACACCTACCTAACTACTTTATCACATGACAGCAGTAAGTAGTTGCATGATGCACTATAGAGCTTGCTGGCCTACAATCTTCCCAGAGGTGTATTTCTAGGTGGGTGACATTAGCAGCCTTGCCTAAGTTGTGCATTAAAAGTGTTAGGAGTGTGACTACCCTAAAAAGCATTGCTGTCTACACAGTCAGACATGCACACAAACAAGCACAGTTGCCATGTCTGTGATTAGAACACATACCTAACTACTTTATCACATGACAGCAGTATGCAGTTACAGGACGAGCTATAGCAATTACTGGGCTACAATCTTCACAGAGGTGTATTTCTAGGTGGATGACATCAGCAGCCTTGCCTAAATTGCGCATTTAAATTGCTGGGAGTGTGACTACCCTAAAAGGCATTGCTCTTCACCCAGTCAGACAAACACATACACAAACACACACACACAGGTGGTAAGTCTGGGATTTGAACTCCTACCTAACTAGCTTATCACACTACAGTAATACGCAGTTATGGGATGCGCCATGGAGATTACTAGGCCACAACTCTCCCAAAGGTGTATTTCACATTGGATGACCTTAGCAGGCTTGTCATAGTAAGGCTATGGGGAGGGCAGTGTGTGTGCATGGGCCATTACCCATTCATCTAGGGGTTGACACGCCACATGCGGGCACACAGGGTCATATTTCACAGGTAAGTGTATGCAGTTGCTAGATGACTACTTTCTTGTACAGTCATGTTGCATAGCTGGCACATGCACCACATAGTCTGTACTGCTGACAGATACTGGTGGCTAGTATCTGCAGTGAGTGAGATCTGCACCTCATGTGTTTGGGGCCTTTTGGCTGTGTGCTGGGTGGGACAGGTCTGGATGGCTCCTTGTCACAGTCACCCTCTTCCACACATCTATATCCATCTACCTTTGGCTTATTATAGTGTGTTGTCCTTACATATATGTCTGTATTTCTATCCACTGTGTGTGCAAGGCATGAGGGTGCATACTGACAAGTGTATGCACTAATAACTGTGACTGCCAGATATGTCTGGTCCACTGGTGTTTGCAGGCATGACCTTCATGTGTTTGGCATGGCCTTTATGTGTTTAAGTGTGTGAGCATGCCCAGTGTGACCTTTCAGTATGTTGTTGACTTACATTGCCTTCATTTCTCTATGTGTATGAGCATGCCCAGTATGGCCGTCTGTATTGCATGAGTGGGTCAAGTCCAGGTAGTCTGTACTGCAGTGCTGATGTTTGTGTTGTATACTGACAGGCTGCATGCTGTCTCAGCATGGTATCCATCGATCAGTTGGCATTGACTGTTACTGCATTTCTACATGTCTGCATAGCGGGGGGCGGGGGCACACCTGACTATTTATACATTTCTACATGGGATTGGGGGGGTACACCTGACTGTTACTATATGTTTATGTAGGATGGAGGGCACACCTGACACTTGTACACATTTGCTAGTACTGTACTGGTATGCTGGGTACTCCATTTCAGTCTTTGGTCTTACCTATCATGCTGACTAGAGGCATATGAGTGTACTACAGAACTTAGCTTATAATTACCTACATATTAGTGTCTGACTTCCTAGCCTTCACAACTGACATCCCACTGCCTGGCCTGCTGTAGTCAGTCTGTGTAGGCCTGGGGGGGGGGGTGTTGCCCATAGGCCTCATTCAGAGTCCATAGCACAGCCTTTGTTTGTGTTTGTCTACACCTGTTGTGCTGGCTGTGACTGTTGTTGGGTATGTGACCCCCCCCGACTGGCATGTGTAAGTCACTTATCTTGTGGGTGTCCCAGTATTGGGAGTGGTGCTGCAGGGCTGCCTATGTCAGATGAACATAGTACACTCCCTACACATGATTAGGCACAGGTAGTGTAATGTTTGGCATCCCTTTTACTGTATGTGAGAGCCAGAGAGAGGTGTGTGCTATGCGTTGCATCTTTGCCAAGGCTACGGCATACTGGGTACACCTCCTTCTGCCTACTGGGGAAGGCTCAGGTTGTTAGAGTCATTCTGTGCCTGTGCAGGCCTTGGCAATGGTGGGGGGCTGTGTGGCCCTGCCCAGTGCTGTTCCTGCTGCAGCTGTTTCCGCAGGATCATATTGTGTAGCATGGCACATACAAGGACAATTTGGGTACATGTAGCTGGTGAGTACTGCAAGGCTCCACTGGATGTGTCCAGGCACCAGAACCGTGACTTGAGCATCCCAAACACACGCTCTATTATGTTTCCTGTTTGTGCGTGTGCCTCGTTATGGAGTTCTTGTTCAGCTGTGTGTGCATTTCTGATGGGCATCATCAGCCATGGCTCCAGTGCGTATCCAGCATTCCCCACTAGGTGACCGTGTGGGATGTCCCCACTGGCAAATCTCTGGTACAGCTGTGTCAGATGCCAGATGTGGGAATCATGATAGCTTCCAGGGCAGCCAGCACACACATTCATTATTATGCCCTGAGCATCGCACACAACCTGGCAGTTGATGGAGGGGAAGCCTTGCGATTGATGTAGACCCTACCCCGCTCACCGGGTGGTGCTTTGATGTGTATGTACATGCAGTCAATAGCACCCACTTCCTCAGGGTATTCTGCTATTTGGTGGAACAGTTGCATATTGCTGGCCAACACCTCACGGGCATTGGGGAAATATACGTGCTCACTGACATGTGCTGCTATGGCATCCAGGAACTGGTGGAGTATCCTGGATGCTGATGCCTGTGAGATCCCCATCATATCCCCAGATGGCCTTTGGAAGGTACCTGTAGCTAGTATTCTTAGGCCTACACATACCTTTATATCTATTGGGATGGGTTCCCCTCTGTTAGTTCTGTGTGTGAGGCGTGGCCAGCACAGCTCAACAATTTGCTGTAGTAGGTCCCTGTCCATCCTATAGTGCTCCACTATCTCCAGCTCATGTAGCCCTTGGTAGATTTCTCTGGGTCTGTACACTCTTCTCCATCTCCTCACTGTGGGTTGCTCAGCAGCATTCACATCCTCACCACCCTCAGCCTCTTACACAAGTTGTTGTATGGTAGCTATTGCAGCCCCTAACATTTTGCAGTTGTGAGTGTTAAAAGTTCCTCGCTTGTTTACACCGGTGATGTAGAGTGTGGGAAAAACCAGAGGGGAAGGTGTTTGCTTAGTTTATAGTAGTGTTCTTGACTGGGCTGGTTTGCTGCCTGTGTAATTGGCTGATTCTGATACATTGCACCTGCCAGCTAAGCTAGTTCTCCTTGATTACCTTCCTACTGCTGTTTTCCCTTCCTATTGCCTTCCTGTTTAAGCCCGTGTGCGCACTGCGCAAACAGAGTGCTCACATGTGCACACTGCTGCTATTTCCTGGTTTAACCTATTTTTTCTTCCTGTATGACCCAGTGTGCATCATGCACACCCACTTAGGCTTTGTAAAGACTGCTAGGCAGGTTTAGACACCCCCCCTAGATTAGCTGTGCTTAACTAGGAGCAACCCCGAGCCACATGGCTCCAATCTTCTTACAGTATGCCTGACACCCCCCCCATGATGTCACCTACGTCCTAGGCTTGCACCCAGCTATTCATACTCTTACACTGTTGGGACCTGCCTCACATCCTGGGGAAAACTGGGATTCACTATCCTTCCCCTCATTTGCATAGGATTGCCTGCTAATGCATGGTTACATGTCTCGCAGTCTCCCCCCTTAGCAACCACTACTCACTGGCCATGTAGTCTTCTGCCTGCCATTGACTTGCATGGCAGAATACTGATTTTAGTTAGAATGCTTAATTTATGTTCATTTTGTGATTTTCCCCCCGATCCTGTTTGCGCACCACTGCCCTACGCTTAAACAGCCAGGATCGGCTAATAGGAATTAAAAGTTGATTTTTTTAATTTTTGTACTGTTTGCAATGCCAGTGGCCTTATACTTGGTCATTGGCATGCTTACTACATGATATGCAGCATTTATTTGGGGCTGTCATAGCTCCGTTTTGGATTTTGCAGACATGTACTCGGTTACTAACCAAGTACATTTCTGCTGATTGCACTTGTCCTGTACGGACGGTCGCAAGCTTCCTGGATCGCAAATTCATCTCATCTGCATGGATTTCTCCTGCAAATGGGGTGATTTGCATACAAGGGCTTCATCCATGCAAGATTAGTGTAGGAGTGCTCGTGCACGCCCTGCAGGCTGTTCCTGGATCTCACGGCAGACATATTGCCTGCTTGAGCTCCTGCACCGATCTTGCACGCCCTGCAAGCTTTTGAGAATCTGGGGGTATGTCTTAGCTAGAAAATGTCCACAGAAGGGAGATCGATGGTAAGAATACATGGACTGGACTGCATACAAAATGGATACTGTTATTTCATTGATCTATTTTTTATTTCTTCATGTGATATGTTGAATAGTGCAGAAACAAATGCAGTTTCTATACAACTAATTTCATGCCATTAGACATACAAGAACATTACAGAAAACTGATACATAAATAAACATGCCAGCATATGAATGTATCCTAGCAAACACAAAACATCATATCTTGTAATTATAATGTACCCCTATGTTGCAGATGTTAAAATAAATTGGGCTAAATTGTCATTTGCCAGTCTTATAGGTTTTTATCACACTAGTCTGACTTTTGATGAAACTTCTCAGTTGTCTTCTTTTTTGTCTTATCAAGCCCCCCCTGGGACACTAGTTTTTGATTCAGGAACAACATTGGTAGTGTTTCATCAAGTCCCATCTGGAACACTTGTTTTTTTATTCAGGAGCAACATTGCTGGTGTTTCATAAGATCCCATCTGCAGCACTTGTTTCTATTCAGGAACAACATTGCTAGTGTTTACTCTAGTACCATCTGAAACATTTGTTTTCTATTGAGGAGCAGCATTGCTAGTGTCTCATCAAGTCCCATCTGGAACACTTGTTTCTATTCAGGAACAACATTGCTAGTGTTTACTCTAGTACAATGTGAAACATTTGTTTTCTATTGAGGAGCAGCATTGCTAGTGTCTCATCAAGTCCCATCTGGAACACTAGTTTTTGATTCAGGAACAACATTGGTAGTGTTTCATCAAGTCCCATCTGGAACACTTGTTTTTTTATTCAGGAGCAACATTGCTGGTGTTTCATAAGATCCCATCTGCAGCACTTGTTTCTATTCAGGAACAACATTGCTAGTGTTTACACTAGTACCATCTGGAACATTTGTTTTCTGTTGAGGAGCAGCATTGCTGGTGTCTCATCAAGTCCCATCTAGAACACTTGTTTACCACTGAGGAACAATATTGCTCATGTTTCAAATCCCATTTGAAACACTTGCCTTCTGTTCATGAACAACATTGCTGGTGTTTCAACAAATCCCATCGGAAACACTTTTTTTTTTCTGTTCAGGAACAACATTGCTGCAAGTCCCAAAACAGAGAGTGGGTGGCTTAAAAATGGGCTTTCATAAGTCTGAGATGATAATTTCTCCAGACATTTCCTTTTCTCTGAAAAATGTCAATATCAGAGTTAGGATATATAAGTTGAGGAAGTGGCAGAGCCCCCCCCCCCCACTGCAAAAACAGAAGTTTAAAAGATAAGTAATGTTTGAGATTCATTCTTCTTCTGAATTTTCAATCTTTTTTTGGAGTGTTGTCATTTGGCATTTGGAGTGCCAACATTTCAGATGAGAGACATTTTAACAAGTCCTATTCATGAGCAACTTTGCTGGTGGAGTATTAATGGTTGCATGCATACCATTACCATAAACAAGAGCATTTCACAGGAACTTTATTTATTTATTTGTTTGCTTGTTTATTTATTTTTATTGGTAATTTGCTGGAATATTTTTTTGTAAATGTTCCTTCCTGCTTGCCTGCTTAGTGACTAACTGTAGACATGAGAAACTTAATACTATTTTGTTTCACAAATATGTTAAATTACTCTGATCTGAATTCTGGGCAATTGCCCCTGACAATTTGCTCATGGACTGTTATTAATGTTGCTGTCATTATAGGGCAAAGAGACAGTTTTGGCCTCTTGGAGTTTACAGATGCTTTGATTAGGAATATTTATTATCTGGAATTCCTCACCATATATGATTATATTACCAAGGAAAGAATGTCCATTTTTAAGGATGTGATTATGCTGAAAATTGTGCATTTTCAAGTACTTGACATCCACTGTAGTTTCTGGTTTAATCTCTGTTTTTTAAGTCAGTAGCAGGACATCTCATAAAACTTTGATCAGGGAACATCATTAGTGCAACATCATCCATTGGTTGTGAATACATTGAGTTAGTAACCCATCACTGCAGTGAGACTTGTTTTTCGTTTATGTAGACTTAGGTCCCTCATTTGGCTGTTTGTAGAATCATTGGCTTTACGGAGAAATAGAAGGTCAAATAGGATGGATCTTTCATTACTTTAGAGTTGCCAATAGACTAGCATAAGGAGTCATGTTAATCTGTTGTGATAGATGAAGGACTTAAGGCCTTTCATTTTCTTCACTAGAGATCTTTGGGATCTTTCTAGTTAAGCAATATGCTTGGATTTGTACATACCAAAGGAGGCATACTATTCAATGACAGGTTTGATAAGGGGAAAGTACAGTGGCAGGATGACTTCCTCAGATCTTAAGTATATTCCCTTGAAAATGAACTAGACCAGATAAAAGGATTTCTAGACTATGGTGGAACTGTGATGACTAAATTATGGAGCTGTCCACATAAGTATCATAGTCTCTTATGAACATGTAAGTCTGAAGAGGAGGACCATTTATAATGTATCGGGTGGGTGCATTTTGTTTTCCTGAATGCGGTATGCTGAAATTATTTTGCATATAGCTTGAGATATTTATTGTACACTGACATGTGCATATTCCATTATTTGTTGGGATTGCTTAGTATCAGTGGATGTGTGGATAATAGTGCTGAGATTGCAGTCATCAGCAAATCTGGTCAGCCAGACTTCTGGGCTAATGTCGAGGATGTCTGCAAAGTAAATGACAAAAGGAGTAAACCCATCATTATTTAACATTCAGATAGTCTGCCAGCACCTTTCACTATTTGGATCTGTTGGATCGCCAATTTGTAATCCAACAGATAGTGTAGGGTTTACATTAAATTTCCAATTTATTTCTATAATACCATCGTAGTGGATAGTGTTGAAAGCCCTGACCAGGTCAAGACAAGTAGTGTGCTCTGAGTAACCACTGTCCATAGCTTCTGTACCCTTTTTAAAGCAGTGTTTTATGTTTAGGGTGTAGGACCTGCTCTTCTCAAAACAGAACCCAACTGGGATCTTGATCCGATTGCTATGATGTGTTCCATGGCTTTGCACATAAGGCTAGTGAGGACGATGGACCTATAATTACTTGGGTCAGTACAAGGGTCATTCTTGTATATGGAAGTCACAGTGGCTATTCTCCAGGCATCAGGCACAAACCCTGTGGAGATACTAAGGTTAACAGTCTAAGCAGAGGCTCAAATAGTGCATACTTAACACTGATGAGAATGCAGCTTAATATATTAATTCCTTTCATGGAAATATACTGTTTTCCTTTGACAAGGATTCCAAGAGATGTTCCACAGTGCTTTCAGGGAAAAGTAAATTTGTTCAGGAATAGTGGGAACAACAATGAGGGTAGATGGAGGTGAAATCAGCACTAAAACGTCCACAACTAAATTTGGACTACTATTTTTTAAACACCTTTTATTAAATTACCACTTAAGACATAGGCAGACATACATTAACAGAAAATAAAGCAAACCATTTTAACATGTTTCTATTTAAGTTTATTATACATCACATATATTTCTTTTGCTACTACCATCTGTGCAACATTACAAAAAATTGCTGAATTCTGGTCCTCCCTTAAAGCTCACCCCTCCTCCTGCTGAACATTATTCTGCATGTATTGTTCCCACAATTTCAGTTTACTTATATGTGATTCATTCCTTCCTTTTTCTAAATATCCCTTTTCCAGTTTTTTAAACTCATTTATAATAGTTAATGCCACAAATACAGTCTGTGTAGAATTTGATTTCCATTTTTTAGTAATTGCTTTTTTGGCAGCCAACAGAATTAAATTTATTAAGCCCTTAAAATGTCTAGGCAATTCAGATCCTATATTGCAGCTCAAAAGAATCATTTCCTTACAGCCATTTGCTCACCCAGTATTTCTGATAGAGTTCTCTGCAGGGAATTTTTAAAATCTGCCAACTCATTACACTCCCATATGTTCCCAGTTACTTCTTTCTTGTCTATCCCACCTCCATTTGCTATCTACCTGAGGAAAAAATGTTTGAAGTCTGCTTGAGGTATCAAAATATCTATGCAAATACTTCCAAGCAAAGATCCTAAACCTTCTGGACTTGGTTGCATACTCAGGAGCCATACATGTCTTCCCATTGCTTTCTTGTAAATTGTTTTTCCAGTTTGCCTTCCCAATCTTTTTTAACCTCCTCTGATCGATTCTTAGAGTTATCATGCACTATTTTATGCACCCTACTAATTATCCCTTTTTTAACAGCTGTTTTTGTTCTAGAGTCAGCTAAAAAATCTACAAGAGCAGATCTTTCACTTAAAGTCCCCTGTCCCTTTCTCTTTGTCTGTATACTGAGAGCAACCCCTGACAGGGAAGACAGTCTCTAGGCTGCAATCCAAATGTCTTCTTGGCCTCATCCCACTGTATTACTTTTCCCATTAGAGTTTTTTGCTCCCAATATCTTGGTTCCTTTGCCAGGTTTCTCCAGTAAATTCCAGCCCTCTCTTGCCTATTTTCTGTACCCGTACTTGCAGTCATCCCTGTTGGCAAAATCTCCTTTCTCCATTCTTGTATTGGCTTAGTTCTTAGAATACTTTCTGCTACTTTATGAATATATTATTCTGTATGGTTATAGTTATTCTCCTTAAGGATCTGCACCTAAAATCCCTCTCTCTCTCTCTCTCTTTCTCTCTCTCTCTCCCTCTCTCTCTATTTCTGGAACATTCCCCTTTCTTTATCATCATCCTTTTCCACTTTGAATTATAACCTTCTGCTTGTGGTACTTATATGAGCCTTAAACGTGTAGCTCTAAAATATCCCTTCAAACCAGGTAAATTTAAACCACCTTGTTCTATTGGATGGATCAACTTATTCCTCGTCTTCCTCTCCCTGACAAATTCCTTCAGTTCTTTATTAATTGTTGTTCACAACTTCTCTATGGGTTAATAAAAGTATCTCTGACCTGTATACAAGACTATAGGCACTACAAAACTTGGGCTAGTATTTTGTGCTAGTTAAGTTCTTGCCTTTATGACTATCCATGTTACCATGTTTTTTTTATTTTAGATAATTATTTACTTGTTTGTGTGTTTGTTTGTTTGCTTGCTTGATTTTTTTTCTTTTGTTCTTTGTTAGCAAGTATGTGAGCTGGTCCATGTGGTCCTTTTTAGTTATGGTTTAGGCTTTACTGATAATTGTTCATTTTCTGTGAATTTACTTCTGTCCATAGCTGCTATTTGCAATCTTTTAATAGTGTATTACCTTAACTCAAGTCCTAGTATCCATTTACTGCCACATAATGCTGTTCTCAGCATCGCATAGATATAAGTGTGGCTCTTGTTTTCACTCTTATGCATTCCCTGCCGTTAATTTACTGGTCTGGTAGCAATTTCACATGCATTTATAATAATACTACAGAATCAGTAGTGGTATACGTTGAAATAATTCTTCATATTCTTTCACAGACAGCAGAGATAAATCAGGGTCTCACTCTAGTTGCATATGGATTTCACTACTGACACTTCCTGAGTGACTCAAATAAGACCTCTTTAACTACTAGAATTATAAATACAACAAATCATAATATTGATTTCCTGTGCTAGCTGGCATTTTATAGGAACCGTCTTTACTCCATGGCTCTACCATTTTATATATGCAATGTGCTTCATGACTGCCATTTTACACCATATACTTGTCTTTCATTTTCTTCTTGGAACATTTATTTTTTATTTAACATTTGTTTACTGGGAAAGACCAACTTGGAACGAAGCCAATTTTCAGAGAAGGCCCAGGAGAAATGCTCCAGATACATGTGTTTGTAATGTTTGAGGAAAGAAGAGCACCAGGAGGAAACCCACACAAACACAGGGAGGACATGCAGACTCTGCACAGAAGGCACCCCAGCCAAGAATTGAACGGGAGAACATCTTGCTGTGAGGTGACAATGCTACCACTGCACCACTGTGCCGTCCAAGTATTTATATTGCATATTTTGTCAATGCAACCTTATTGTGACATTTTCTTCAGCCTTTTCTATGTGTAACAGCTTTGTGTGGAAGTCTCCCACACCATTCACTTTAGGAAAATGAATAAATAATCTTCTAAAAGCATACTCACGACAGTTTAAATTGTTTCAGTTGACAGTTCTGCTCTCAATACTTGTTGAGGTATTAAAGGTTTCTCAGAGAGGAGTCTCTTTTGCAAGCTTTCAAAACATATCTTATACACAATCCTGTCTCTTAGATGCAAGTTTTTACAGCATATCCAGTACAAAATCATATCTTTTAGTACCTCTATGAGCCTTTTCCAGACATTTTATTTTAAGGTGATCTTTGCAGCTTCATCACAAATTCCAAATACACTTACTTCACATTTGATTTCTTTTATGAAATCTAAGGACCAAATTAAGAAAGGTTACTATGTACACCTTGTAATATCATTTCTGATTCGGACATCCGTAACATGGTGTTGCAATGTGAAGAGGCGTGGTGCTGCAGTGGGCTGCCCTATGGGCTACCTTAATGATACTGATTCATTCTGGAGGAGTGGCCTGTGCTAATAAGCCATGTCTACTCCCTTGGGAATGCCTCTGATAAGCCATTTATAAAGCCACCATGGTAATGAACACAGCCAAAAGCTAGTGCCCACCCATTGTGTTAGAGATAAGTGGTGGAGAGTTTAGTGGACAGTTAGTATTGGTAGACTATGCATGTGAATGTGTGAGGCTACATGTATGAGAGTGTCTGCCTGAGAGGTCGCAGTGGGGGGGTTTCATTAGGGGTAAGGTGTGGGGGGTAAGGTTAATGGCACATACAAAATTAAAAGAACGCAGTTTTGCAGCATGAAATATATGTTTGTGGGGGGGGGGGTGCCAAGGTTACTATATATAGTGTGCTCTAAAGACACTACAATGGAATTATACCCTGTGTTTCACAGAGGATATTAGTCCACTGAACCATCATGAGACACCAGAGTCTTTAGAAAAAATGCAAAATAAGAGGGGGGGGGGAGGTTTCAAACCATGTACCCCTGTCACAGAAAGCAATAGCACTAACCCACTAAACTAAGTGGTCAGTTATTCTAAGAAGGTTTTTTTAACATAATAATAAGTATGAGACTTTAATCATTGTCATTATTTAATGACTGCAACTTGTGAGTTATGAGGGATACTTACAAGAGACAACAACAAGAGTATCCAGTAAACACAGCGACAACTTTGAGGGATGAAGGTGTGCCCTTGTAGGGAAGGCTTCACACAAAAGGCCAGGAGGAACAATAGATGACACTAGGGAAAAGTGTGTGTGTGTATATGTGTGTGTGTGTGTGTGTGTGCGTGTGTGTGTGTGTGTGTGTGTGTGTGTGTGTGTGTGTGTGTGTGTGTGTGGGGGGGGGTCTCTCTCTCTTATATATATAGATATAAATATAAAGCTAGAGCTTTCTTTACTTTTTGTATGCTTGTTAAAGTCTGACATGTCTACAACTGGAGCTTTTCTCCTTAGGCCTCCACTGAAAAAGGACCTGTGTGCAGTCGGACTTTCCTGGTAGACAAACCCCACTGCACCACCTATATTTCCTGCTAATTATATATGCACCAGCTCCGAGATCGCACTTCAGTGTGGAAAGGTCAAATTCTCTACTCCTCACTGTTCCACAATCCCACACAGAAAAAAGCCGGTAATATGTGATCAGCTGATTTTTAATCAGCGTACCATCTTTTTTTCTCTTCAAAGAATTTATTTCTCAACCACCCAAATGACACTGATAAATGTATTATATATGTGTGTGTTTGTGTGTCTGTGTGTGCTCTAATTGTCTCATGTAGTCTGTTTTCCTACCTAGTCAATTAGATAATGGTTCTTGGGATGAATGGTGGTTATATAGGAAAGTGTATAGCCATTTACATAAGGGAAGTTATCAAAACAGAAAATATGTAAGCAAATGTAGTATAAATGATGGTGAAACTAGAATCTAGAAAATACAGAACAGTTTGGGTGAGGCGTGCGTTTCCACTGTCCCTGGTTTCTCCTTATATTTTTGCCCTATCCCTGATACATTTTTTGATTTTCTGGTAAATTCCTGATGATTACAGTCAGTCAATAATGCAATGATTGCAGTCAGTCAGTAATGCGCTGATTGCAGTCAGTCAGTAATGCCACAAATTAAAGTTTCATACTTCCTGTCATTCAGAAAATGCATGTTGATGCAAAGTTTGTTGTTCCACTAACTGTTTTCATGTGAATTAGAGTTAATATTTGAAAAATATCCACTGATTTTTCTTATCAGGGGGAAGGGAGTCTTAGTCAGAACCTTACTGACTCAAAGGCCTTTGGGGCCCAGCTCAGCTGAAGCGCAGCTGAGTGCACTTTAGGGGGAAATGAGGCGGAGTGTAAAAAAGTGAAGAAAAGGAGTTATCAGAAGGGGTGTTAAAGATGACGAGGTAAGATAAGTGTGGCAGGCAGATGGCTAAGGGGGGACATAGGATTGGTCTTAAGTTCTTTTTAAGGGCCCATTGCAGATAGACCAGAAGTTTTTTTTTCAACTGGATGAAGAATTCGCGGGTACTAATGAAAGAGGAGAGACAGTAATCATGGTGGTGGGGGGGTTCAATGTGGTGTTAAATCCCAAAAGAGATAGGACATTTGGAGCAATTTACTTTCATAGTTATAGTTAAAAATATCTAACAGAAGGAATGAGACAGGAGAGAGTGCTGGATGTGTGGCAAGAATTAAGACCAGGAGTGGCAGAGCTTGCATATTCAAGGTGTGAAACAAAACAAGCTATTTGGCTAAACAAATTATTTGTAAATCAGAAATAATTTGAGGAAATCACAGTTGTATACTGTTGAGAAAGAAACTTATTGGATAGTGCCATTGTTGAGATGAGCTAGGAGCTAGGAAACCAGGTGATAGGTGGCTGGAGGTAAAGCGTGTAGCACTAGATGTGGAGAGGGGATATTAAGTGGACACAGAGTATAGTTAGGGAGAAGATAAACCTCTATAAAAATTCAAAAGGACACACTGGGAATCTGTGAATGGAGGCGGGTGAAAGCTGCCTGGAGGGGGAAATATTTCAGGGAGATGAGGGAGGAGTAGAAAAGACAGGATACCATTGTGACAGCTCTAGAGAATAGCCTTAGGAAATGGCAAAGTGCTGAACAAGGAAAAGTTCATGATAGAAAAAAAGGGCACAGTGAGCACCCATAAGGGACAGAATGAAAGAATATGAGGAGCCAACGATAAAACCTGGGTTAGTGAGAAAAAGGGCAGGATGGCAGCTGAAGGGATAATTGACATTAAGAGGCTTTCATGGAAAATCAAGGATAAGGGAATTAAAACTTGAATCAGCTCAGTGGAAGACAAAAGGGGAGGAAAGCCATACAAGTGAGCAAATAAGGGCACCATTTTGGTGACTTTACAGTGAGCTTTATGGAAGAATAGGCACCCCCCCCCAAGTTCGGGTCTATATTATAACATTGAATTTTATAAAGTTCGAATGTTATAATATTGAACCAGTTTTGTCAAACGCTGAAAACAGCGAAGGTGCAGGACACCGAATTCTTTCCCAGGGAAAGAATTTGGTGGGCCGTTGCTGTTGCTTCGCTGTTTTCAGCGTTCAATATGTTGGAATGTTACAGGTTGGGTTCAGGTAAGCATGCTATTGTGTGTAGATTAGAGTTAGGGGGCGGGTTAGGTGAGTTAGGGTTAGGGAGCAGGTCAGGTAACTGTGTGGATGTGTGGACGTTAGGGTTAGGGCGGGCCAGGTAAGTGTGCGATTGTGTGTAGGTTAGGTGAGTTAGGGTTAGTGCATGGGTCAGGTAAATGTGCGGTTGTGTGTAGGTTAGGATTAGTGGGCGGGTGAGGTGAGTGTGCGATAGTGACGGACCTTAGGGTTAGGGTTGGGTTAAGGTATGTGGATAGCTAGTAGTGTATGTAAAGTTTAGTTTAGGTTTAGGTGTAGGATTTTAAGTTTATGTGTGTGGATTGCTGTTTTTTGTGTGTGTTTGTGTTGTGTGTATGTTTCTCAGAATAGCGATTTTTTTCCCTGGGAAAAAAAAATCTCTATTCTGACTGTTTGCGGATTTCGGTGTTTAGGGTTCGATATTATAACATTTGATGTTTACAAACTTCGATGTTATAATATAGACCCCCCGAGTTCCATTGTTCTGGACTAGGAGGAGCAACAGGCAATGCATTTGCTGGAAGGAAAGGGGGGATGATTGAGCCATTAGGCATATAACAGAAGTACAGCAAGTAATCCAGATGGGTATTCCATTGATTTGTATAACAGAGTGTGATTTCAGGTGACCAGTACAATGGCAGATCTGTTCAATGATATTATAGAAAAAAAGAGATTAACCAAGTCTATGGAAGAGACTTCAGTAATACTACTATATAAGCACAGGGGAAAGGAGTCAGATATCAGAAACTATCACCCAATATCTTTATGCAGTGTAGATGCAAATTGTTTGTTTAGATTTTGATAGCAATATTGGAAAAACTCCTTTTTAAGAATATTAGGAGAAGAGCAAGTTGGCTTTATCAAAGGCAGATTGTCTACAGGCCAATGGCATACTCTTATAGACTTATAGAATGGGCTGATGGAAAGGGTCAGGGGAAAAGCAGGAATTGTGTTAATGGATATTCAGGAGGATTTTTATTGCATATCATGGGACTTTATGACAGATAAGGTTAGCTTGACAGAGGCCATTGAAGTTGGTAGGTAGTTAAAGGGAGTTAAAGCCCCTTGTAGGGCCCCAGTGCTGTGACTATATATAAATGGTGGAATTAAGAAATAAACAGTACTTTAAAGAAGAACCAGTCACAGCTGTCTATTATCACCAGGATTGTTTATAATGGCCATTAAATGTCATTAAAGGAAAACATGGACAAGGCAACACATTGGTAGGAAAAGGAGTGGTAATGCTGATACAGGGTGTTAACTCTGCAAATTCTGGGGATATTGAAGATGTTCAGTAAATCTGGTAATGCACCAAGACTTCATTATGACCCCCCCCCAAAGTCTGTGGTGATTAGAATTGTGACTAAACAGGTTGAAATATATTCTTTACTCTTTGAAAAGATTGGGAGGTTAGAACTTGGAGTTTAAAGTGTATAAAACAGTAACTGAAATTAAAGACAAGAACTAGGTAGATGTGAAGGAAATGAATGGGAAATATTAGCTGCATGGACAGGTAGAGGGGGGAATAGAAATAGTTCACACACTGATTCTTCCACATGTATTTTAAAAGGGAAAAGGGCTGGAAGGGCAGTGTGTAAGGTAGAAGCTGGTACTGATAAGATACTTTACAGGCTTTTGGGGTATCAATTATAGTTCATAGATAAAGGGACGAGAAGTATTAGGGATTTATGGTGGATCTGCACTAAAGGAATTGGAGGGAAGGTTGGTCATTTGGAAAGAAAAGGGTGTTAGAAAGGTGAGAGATCTAAAGGATAAACAGTTAAATAAATTACTATATTTTTCATTCCTCAAAGAGAAAAAATTTACAGAAAGGAGACAGGGGATTCTTAGAGCTAGTATACAGAGGAGTCAGAAAAGTCAACATAAGATCAAGGTGAAGCATAAAGGTGCAGGAGTAAAATAGTAAATTATGAGGTAGGCTTAGATTTATGGAACATTGGAGCCAGGTAAAAAAGGAAAGAACTAGTATCATTTACAGGCAGCTGGGGGAGTGTATAAGTGAATGTGCTTTTGCTAAGTTGAGAGATGTGATATTGGCAGAAGAATGGAAAGGAATATTAGCAATGATGAAACTACTAAAAGAGGTTAGTCCTACTGGGAATCAGGATGGTGCACTGGTGGTACAAAAACTCCATTAAGGATACACCAGGAAGGATGGCATCTCTCTGTAGAGTATTGGAGATGTGGGGCGGAAAATACCATTATGACAGAGGCCAAGAGAAGTCTGGAGTAAATTACTGGGAAATATGATACTGGACCAGAGTGAATTGGTTTGTACAAGGGGAAAGCCTGGTATGGAGATTAAATACTAGAACTTCAATTTTTCACTGGAGAAAGGTGATAATGATAGATAAAGCTTGGGCAGGAGATGGCCTGGAAGTTAGTACAGAAGAAAGAGCAAGGATTTGGATGTAAAATTATGGAGCTCTATTAATCAGAATACCAGTTTCAATGAATTAGAATAATGCTGACTGTCTCTGCAGAGTTCTGTTACTTGTAATTTCAGATAATGCTACAGAAGGGATTAAAGAATTTGTGAATGTTTTGACTTGAATTACCTGTTACCAAAGCATATTCTTACTAAAATCCTTTGGTTGTCAGTGGATCCTCCGATCATCCAAAATTCACAAAAAAATATTGCAGGTGATCATAAAACACTTTTAGGCCGGGATAAAGTCTGGTGACAAAAAACAAAGTTGATTGAGTGCTTTTGCCTCATCTAAAGTAGTTGAGACTTCATCAGAATAAATTCCATCATACATTGGGCACACTGATTCATTTCAACCAGTCCTTTTCCAGTTCTTGAATCTCATATTTAAAAACACAGCTGTTTCCAAATCCATGTAAAATAAATAAACCTTTCAACTAAGTAAACATGATATGATTGAATATATTCCCATGTCAAATCTGTAATTCCTTCAATTTCAAAATTGGTCTTATAGTAATTTGTTTGTTAATTCCTAGTAAAGTGTCATTTCTCAGCTTAATTTGCCAATATAATTCATGAGCTTCAAGACGCTCCTTCCAAGCCCCCCCCCCATGAAGTTCCTGTAAACTTTTTCTAAAACTCTAAATCTAACATAATGACCTACATTTTTTTGATATATATACCTGGAGCATATGTTAATTTAATTCTTTGAATGTCATAGATATGTTTGTTTATTCTCTCCCAAAACATCCTTTGTGTTTTACCCACGTAAAACACTTCATGTAATGATCATCATGCTATATATACTAACTCAGATGTTTCATAATTTAAAAAAATTACTAGTTCCCATTTAAAACCTTTGATTTTTGGGGTAATTTTTCACCTATATGAGGGCTATGTTTGCATCTCCCACATTTGACCATCCTTTTAGGTCTAAGTTTGTTCAATTTAGTATTATTTCAGCCTGATCTTTCTAACAAATCCTTTAAATTCACTACCCTCCTGTATGTTACCTAAATGTCATTTAACTTATTTGCAGTAAACATAAAGGTAGAAATCACGTTTTGATTGTAAACTTTATCTAAGTCACCCTCATTAACTAATTCTTTTGTTGTACCTTCCCTATTTCCTATAAGTGGGATGAAATAACATGTTACTGTCTTACTCAACATTTCAATATCATCTTCTTGTAATAAAGTTAAGGAGTAACCCCTCCTAACAAACAATTAATTTGATATGGTCCTCCTCAAAGGTCGCTCTGAAGCCATTCTTCCCATGATTGCCATCTATCTTTTGATTACCACCCCTTTTTTGCTTTAATGGGTGACAGCTATCATAATGTAAGTCAGCGTTAGAGTAAGTGGGTTTATGATAAATTGTAGAAGTAAACCTTTCATTGACTACATCCTTAATAATTTCTACTCCTAAATACTTAACACTCTTATCAGACTGAGAAAACATAAATTCTAAAAGTTCATTTGTTAAATTTATGTATTAAATAATTTCTTCTAAAATTCATAAACTTCTAGTCCAGAAAATACAAATATCATTCAAAAATCTTGAGTGGTAGTTCCAATGTTGGGAATATAATGTATAAAAATGTATTTATTTTCCCAAGCCTTACTTGCTCGGGTAATCTTACTGGCTTTGGCATGCCAGTTTGATGACTCCTCTAGGAGATGTTGGGTTTGGCTGGTGCTATGTGTGCAGTTGGTGAGGGATCTGTGTGCTGCTAAAAAATCTGTGACTCAATCTTATGTCTCAGAGGCCTTTGAGACTTGGGGAGAGACTTTCTGACTACCTCAGCATTAGAATGATTATTTTCTGTTGAATGTCATAGGGGGCAAGGTAAGTGGGGGGTACTGACAATATATTTTGGTGTGAAGTTGAGTTTGAACTCTAATCTAAATCTACATCTTTCACTTGTAGATTCAGTGTGAGTTAAAAGCAAATGGTTGCCAGTAAACATAAAGCGGTTTGTTCATTGCCCTAGAGCACCTTGTGCTAGAAAACTGGCAACAGATAGTGCAAGGGTAGACAGTGACTCCATAGCTCCTGAATCTGGTCTATAGCAATAGTGCAAGGATAATAGGAAAATACATGTGAGAAGATATTTTTCAGTTTGACTATATGCCTACTCTAGACTATTAATAAGTTGGCAGAACTTCTGATGGGATTTCCACTTTTAATTCTACATATTGGTGCTGTAAGGTAAGGTGAGGCTGAACATAGCTGTCCCTACTGGGAGCATTACCAGCAATTTGCTTTGCCTTTGATCCAGCTGTAGCAGTAAGACATAACCTTATGCTGATAATTTGGATGAGAGGTGAGGTTGCTAAGCTGAGCAGACATAGCTTAGATCTGCAAGACTATTTTAGATGGGAGGAGGGCTTGCTATATTATAAGGGAGCAGAGGGGAACAAGTTAGTCCAACAAGGAAATGCATGACCAAGTAGGAAACTGTGGTAGCAGCTCTAAGGTTGAGCTTGTGGTTGGGTGCAGTGAAATATCATTGGACTATGCAATGGTAAGGATCATGGCCAAATGCAAAAAGCAATGGTATAGGAAGAGATGAGGATATAATCAACAAGTTAAATCCAAGAACTGGTGGTTATGGAATAAACTGTGCCTGGCTGTATTATAATGGAATGCAATGGCATGCAAGATACAGCAATTTATCAGCTTGAGTAAAAGTCTAAAGTAACTGACAACTGTTACGCAGACAGTACAAATTCCCCGAACCCTAGCTAAACTACCTTCTCTGATAGAGTAACTCACACATTGCACAAACAGAAACAAACAGCATTTCAATACTACAGAAGCTTAAAATATAGCAAAAATGGTAACAATAACTACTTTCCTGTCTTGAATGGATCACATATAACGAGCCAAGCCTGGTGACTGAAACAACAGCAGTAGCAATGGTGCACAACGTTTTGCAGCCGCTCAAATGAAATGCAATGGCACACCAGGCAGAACTATTTATCTGCTTAGATAAAAGTTTAAGCCAAATGACAGCTATAAACACTGTAAGTAATTTACACACACTGCATAACAAACAGCAATCAACAATTTGCAATTACTGTAGTTTACAATGTAATGAAAATAGTAAAAATAGTTGATTGTCTGATGTTGTAAGGAATTACAATAGCTTACAATGTAGATTAATAGCAAAAATAGCCACTTCCCTGGCCTTGAAGGGATTGCATTTCAACAGTCAAGTCAGGTGATTCAAACAACTGCAGTAGTACTATGGTATATGTCTTTGTAGCCCAGCCAAACAAAGTGCTGGGGCACACAAGGCAGAGTCATACATCAGCTTTAATAAACGTTTAAGCCAATTAGCAGCTGTCTTTTAGGTAGTACAAAAGTCCAAACACCAGTTAATTATCTTCTATCACAAAGTAATTCACATTGCAGAAACATCACCAAGTAACTGGACCTTATGCAGAAATGGTGCAAGCAAAAGCCCAAATTCAAAATGGAAAAAATAAGTACATTTTGCAATTGCTGTGGAACAAAATCCCGGTACATGTGAGGCAGAGCACCTCGCTGGCTTTGTTCAAGAGAAATCTTGACCAATGGATGGGAGATCGCAGATATACCCCAAGGATTATCTCAGTGTCACTGCTTGACAGAGGCACAGCAAAATAATGGGCATAGTATACTCCAAACTAAAGAGGTGGTGAAAGCCACAAAACTCTGGGCTAGGCTTATAAATGCCCTTGGGCAGATAGCCTAGTATGAACCTATGAACCTAATTAATGTAACAAGTAAGACCAGAAATTATACTGATCTTTTGTTCTGCTTATCAGAAATATGTTTGAAACAAACTTTATTATTAAGCTATCAAGTCACATAGTTGTCAGCCACCTATGTCAAATACTGAGGAGGATTCTCTAAAAGCAGAAGTCAGCTACTGCTCATTAAGGAAGATAACTAATTAAAAACATATCACATAGGTTAATAGGAGATTGCTAGGCTAATAGCTCAGGAGCCTTTACAAGCCTAGCCAATATAGCCTGATTTTACCCAGTATGTTGCCCCCTAGTGGCAGGAGAATAACATGGGTTTGTACCTATACCTTGAGTGTTTTATAGATTTCACAGAATTTACAGACCTCCCCTGTCCATAAGAGACATAGCTGCCACACCACCCAGATGTGAATTTATGATTTCCCATCTATTGATCCAGATTAGTCTTAAAAATGGCCAGGGAAGGACTCTGCTTAACATGAATAGGTAGCCTATTTCAAAGAAAGGGCAATCTCTGAGACACAGATCTGTCTCTCCAGCATGTTCTGTTGATTCACTGAATAAATTTTGATCCCTAGCATGGGTGACCCTTGTACTGTTTGTACTGCAGATATGTAGTGGCTCCATCAGGGCTGGATCTGTGAGTGCCTTGGAGGTCAAGCATAAGTCACCCCTGAATAGTCAGTAGAAAACAGAGTAAAGGGAAAGAGTTTTTAGTCTACCACCATGGGACATGCAGTTACCACCCTGTATTTTCTTTATGAGGAACCTCTGGGGTCATTCTAGCTGCTGTAAATGCCTGGTCAGGTACATTCTAAATGGCACATTGTACTTGATTACTGGTCTAATGAGGGCTGAGTACAGTGGAACTAGAATTTCACTGGATCTGGATGCCATACCTTTACTTATACGTTGTGCCACATTGAAGGACTTCCTCACCACTGTGGACATGTGACAGTCAAAGTTTAGGCCACTATCTATTTGTGAACCCAGATCCCTCACCTCTGAGTGTACTCTCAGGAGTTGTTAATGATGTAGGTAGCTGGGGTATTTGATTTCCCAAAGGGTACGATAATGTATTTGTTGCATTTAGTTTCAGGCCATTTTGTAATGTTATGGCCTAAATAAAACTAATGAGTCTGTAATTACAATGGCTGGCATTTTTATTTATTACAATTTGCACTAGTTCACTAGAAATCATAAATACCATGAAGGCAGAAGATCATGGAAAACTGAGCTGTATTCCAAAAGTGGCTTTGGCTTCCAGGAAAAGGATTTTGAAAAAGTTGCTGTCTAAGAAAACAAAGGCGAGGCAAGTACCCTCCTCAGCCTCAACAGGCAAATAAGACAACATATAAAATCCTCTGAGGCTAACTTTGGGGAAAAGCTTAGCAATCACAGCCAAGGATAATCATAAGGCCTTTTACAGCTGTACATAGCCTAAAAGGTAGGACCCAAGCATGTACCCAACTAGTGACTAACAGTATCACACACACACACACACACACACACACTGATCCCACAGAGATAGTAAACCTGTTAGAAAATAGATTTTGTGAAAATTTCACTCCCTTATCACCCCAAACTTATCACAAACCTTGCCCCCAGCTTCCTCCACCCTACATATCAGAAGAGCAGATCATTAAAACCTTGTCTAAGGCAAAAAGCACAGTCTCTGTAAGACCAGATGGCATCCCAGGGTGTCTTCTAAACAAACTAAACCATGAACATGGAACAACATCTGGCATTAAACTGGCTATGCCACTGTGACAAGCCTGGCTAAACCAACAACATTTATGTCATTTACTTATCTATTAGATATTGTTAATTTCTCCTGACTATACCAAGGGTAAGTTCTATCCTGTATACATGTCTATTCAATGTGAACCTATGTAACCTTATGAAATATCCTACTTATATAATTGTACCATTTTTAGTCTGAATGTACTCTTATCTGCATTCTGCTCTTATCTGCATTTCTATTTTATATTTTATATCAGTTATATATCTATGCTTTATTTCAATTGCTATTTTTTCTTGTTTATGTTTGGAGCTTATCTCCCCGGGCCTCCGCTGTAAATGGACTTTGTTCCAGTCGGACTATTCCGGTCAACGTATGTAAAATAAAAATAAAAATAAATAAATAAAATGAACTAGCATCACCGTTAAGTACCCTATTCAATCACAACCTTACCACTGGCTTTGTTAATGTGGAATGGAGAACAGCAGCAGTTATTCCCCTCCACAAAGGTGGCTTTATGGGCATCATAAATAAAGACATAGGCAACCTCCAAACCCTGGATCTGACCCAATTTGGCTTTGCCAAGGGCAGATCCTGCCTGTTAAACTTGGTGGATTTCTTCAAAAATGTAACCATGGTCACTGATGAGGGCAAATCTGTGCACGCAGCATACCTCAACTTGGCAAAGGCCTTTAACACAATTCTACACTCAGACATTAACAATGAACTTAGCAAACTGAATGTAAACCCTTTGTTGTAAGATGGGTTGGCAACTGGCTCACAAGCTGGTCACACACTATCCAAGCGAGTGACTACACATCAATCAGCAGACCTGTCACCAGTGGGGTGCCACAAGGGTCAGTGCTGGACCCCGTACTGTTTGGTATATACTTTTCAGAGGTTCAGGTAAAAACTAAGGGGTTGTGGCTGACCAAGTCTGCAGATGACTGCAAATTAGGTGCATTTATTGAATCCCCAAGGGATGTCAGTATACTGAAGGAGGGTCTCACACAAACCAACAACTGGTGTCTTAGTCACGGTCTCAAACGTACTGCAAAGAAATGCATCATCTTTCCTATCAGAAAAACAATGTCCCTTCACACTATCAAATTAACAACAATACCCTATGTACCTTTGAAGTTGTTATAGATCTGGGATCATAAGTAGGCTGCGACCTTAACTTTGACCACCATGTATCTACTGTAGTAAGGAAGGCTTTTTACATAGCACACTTGATTAGCAAAGGCATCGCCTCTAGAGCTAAGGAGGTTATAACCCCTCTATACTCATCATTAATCAGCCATTAATTGAGTATAACGCCCCATTTGGCATGTATTGTATAAAGCACCTGCAGCAATTGGAGAGACAGCAGAGGTTTTTAACAAAGAAGATCAAGGGACTCCAGCAAGTGCCATACACAGACCAACTAAAATCCCTGTCACTATACTCCTTATCATATAGACTTCTTATGGGATTATGTCTGGCTTACAGAGCAATCTCCAACCCAAACCTAATGAATTTGCTGCATATCCATAAATCAAATGGGACTAGAGCTACCCATTCCAGGGATCTAAATATAGCCTATGACTTGGATAAGAGATGCTGGAGGGATAGATTTGTCTCCCAGCAACTGCCTCATCTTTGTAAGAGGCTGCCACTTCATGTGAAGCAGAGCACCTCTATGACATTGTTCGAAAGGAACCTGGATGAGTGGATGAGGCACCATAAATTCTTACTGGGGATAGCGCACATAACTCTCCTGGATATCGGCAGTCATTCCTAAATACAATCCTGGGTATTGACTAAAGTATCTATGGTATTACATTGGGATGAAACAGCTAGGCTTGAAATGGCCTCTAGGTCAATAGGCTAGTGACCGCTTATGATCCTATGATCCTATGAAAACCCTCAGGAGGAGTTATACCTAGACTTGAACTACAAACAGCATGATTTATACAGAAATTAAGAAAACAAATTACCCCCCCCCCCCCGTTGGGTTCCCATGGTCATTCAAACCCCAGAATGAAAAAAAAAAAGTAATCAGAAGTTCAGACATTTATGGACCAATATACAATATAGTTTGCATCAAGTAGAACTCCAGTCATGACCCCTGTGAAGGTACATGAGAAACTCGTTGTCTGATTGTGTCAACATGTTTCAGGTATATAGAGTTACCTACTATACATCCCAACATATATTACACTAAATGCTTTTTCAGAGTATTACATTAATGCAAGAGGATTTGCTGAATAAACATTTAGCACACTCTCCATTACCAAGGATATATCTTATAAGAATGGTGTCTTGTTCAGTTTTTATGTTTCCTAATGTGTGTTCTATATGTATAATATACGTATGTGTCTGTTATATTCTGTGCATTAAGTAGTCCTGGTTAACAAATTAAGATTCACTAGAAACAAGCATCCATTTGTATAGTGATCTGAGACTTTTGCCCAGATTTACTCAGTTTACTGATTTACATGCAATGTTACAGTAAGCATGTAGGTATAATGCATAGGTCTGCAGGACCTTTCATTGCCTATACCATTAAACAGATGCATTAAATTTAATATATATTGTTGTTTGTTTAATGTATTCTTTTTCTTTTCCGGTGGATGCAAACTATAAATACCTCCTTTTCTGATTTGTATATTTTTGTTACACAGCTGTGATGATTGGTGTTAGGCACTCACAGTCCACACCACTGCCACAAATTAATACGCAGTGGCATGGAGGCACAGGTTTAATGCCAAACTTCTAACTCTAACAAATATAGAAAGCAAAACCAAATGAGAAATATAAACATAATAAATACAAATAAATAAATGAGGATGACAGGGCTAAAGTGATTCTGGCAAATGTACACTTCAGTCACACCTAAAGTTCACTAACACCTGCACAAGAGGCTTGTGAACACTTCTTGCCCAGGAATTCATCCACCTGGCTCAGTATCTTAAAGTGCTTGTTTATCCAGAACAACTTTAACTTGACTAAACTACTGCACACACACACACACACACACACACACACACACACACACAGACACACACACACACACACACGCATTTCCTGCTTCCATGGTAGTGTACTGTCACCAGCAAGATAGTTCTGCCACACCAACTTTAAACATTATTGTACCACTTTTCAAAATTAGCGTAATGGTATGTAAGAAATGCAGCCTATCTTGCTCTTTGAAATGTGGATACCAATAGTGATGATATACTAACACAGTGCTATTAATTAATAAACAAGAAGGCACACACTTTTGAAACCGAGCACATAAAATTCATTGTTAAAAGAAATTAAGCAATACGAATTGAGAATTAAATATACAGACACACAGTTACACAAAGACAATAGTTTTAAATGGATCGATGACATTTGAAAAACTTTGACTAACTAGTTCATAGTACCAACAGTAACTTCTAGTAAAAGCATTAATAGATGCTGTCTCCCACTGTCTACAATTAAAAGAAATATAACAAGCAAAGCAAAACAGAAACAAAGTCACTGATGCAGAGTAACAAACAATCCATTAACAGACAGAATCAGATGACAGCAGCTGAACAAAGAGGTGGTGCCATTTCAGCATTCTCAGAAGAGAGTCACCCATCATAAGGAGCCGGGGGGAGGGGGGCTTTGAGTGAGACAACATTAGTTAGTATTTACTTGGCACAGTTCTTTTAGATTAAATTTTCCGTTTTAAGGAATGTATGCTACATTTCTTTTTTGTTTTTTTGGCAATCAAAATTTAAATCCAAACAATAAACTTTCAAGAAAATTCCAGCTACAGGAGGTAATACCTTAAGTGACATAGTTAAATTTGTGTGTTTGTGTTTGTGTGTGCGTGTGTGTGTGTGTGTGTGTGTGTGTGTGTGTGTGTGTGTGTGTGTGTGTGTGTGTGTGTGTTTAGAGGTGAAGGTGTTGGAGTGGGTGGCTGCCCTCTTGCACAGAAAGAAAAAAAACAGTACTCTCATGCTTTTTACATCGTATTTTGATGAAACTTTATGATACACAAATTACCTGTTTTACAATGTTCACATTTGTTTTCACATTAAACAATTATGCCATGTGTACAATTTGTAATGTCTTAAAAGTTTGTGTCATGTTTACTAAAACATTACAAAATTTATAGACCTTTTATATTTCTTACAAAAATAAATTCTAAACAAGTAAATACTAGGACTCCAAAATGCTTAACTATACATTTGGGCAACAGATTAATATAGAATGTTTATGACATTAACAAATTATTTAACTCAGACAGCTTTTTATGAATTAGAACAAAACTTGTAGTTGTAGTCATTTTTAGGTATTAAGTACTGCACTTAAGTAGAAGAAGGGAAACCATGTAAGAGTTAGAAACTAGGTATAACTCATACATAAGAAAATGACAGAAAAAAAAGATACACGTATACGTTCATGTGTGCTTGTTTTTGCTTTGTATGTGTGTTTGGATCTGTGAGAGTGTGGGTATATGTAATATTTGTGTGTATATACTTTTTTGACATCATCTAATGCTAAATATGCCTTTATAGTTGCTTATCATTATGACACTCAAGGAAATGTGACCATGAACTGCAACACCAGCTTTTTAATTTTGCAGAAAGTCTGGAAAACTGATTTCCTAGAAAATTGCATTTCTTTGTGCTGCAACTTATCTTTTGTATTTCTTGCATTTGTGTAGCTTATTGAAACCTCCCTCCATTAGAGTAGGCATGCTTTAGAAGATTAACAAGTGGTGTGCCTCTTTTTATAGTCACTGCAGGTTGTGTTACTGCTTTTGCATCCTGTGGTGATGATCCAGATTTCCTTAAAGAATGTATGTGAATTTGTGTGCACAAATGTGTGTCTGCTTATTTGCATGCATGTATTTATCATGTTTGTGTGCGTGTGCATGTGTGTGTGTGTGTGTGTGTGTGTGTGTGTGTGTGTGTGTGTGTGTGTGTGTGTGTGAGTGTTAAAGAGAGACAGACAGAGAGAGAATGTATATATGCACATCTTATGAAGTGATGTGGGAAGTACAAGTTTGATCTTGAGACGAGCTAAAGTTCTGCACACCATTCCTAATAATTTTATTAATATTGTGTTGGGCTTTTCCATTTTTCTGCACACGTCTGTGAAAATATACAGAATAGGAATTCAGCTTTACAAAATGTACATAGGACTAGGCGTCCCTTACTTTCTTCTGGTAGCTTAAGTAGATGCAAAAAGTGCTAAAACAGAATCTCCAGACATGCTGAGAATCACGAATGACCTAACACACAGACAAATTCCATTTTATTAGGAACTCTGGCAAGCTCTCCCTCCCCACCTACTCCTGTCTGAAAGGGGACTTGGCAATGAGCTTAATACTTTAACCTAAATGGCCTCCTGACATACTTACGATCACTGCTCTGACTCTTCAGTCATTAAACAATATTATATCCTCAGCAGTGAGAAGGGGAAGTGTCTCAGCTGCTCGTAATCTTTTTGTTTTTCTTTTTAGTTAACATCTGTTCCTCATTTATTAACTAGTCAGCAGATATTGCTACACCTTTGAGTTTTGGGTGCATGACATAAAATTGTGCATACTTTCTGGACCTGCAAATGAAAGAAATATATGTCTATTAGATTTCATATTCATTATTTATTTATTTTTTATTTAAATTGACTTTCATGTCTGACCTTTGGAATAGATACTCCCTTTAAGATAGTGCAGGCTTTGGGGGCTAAAAGTGCTTCTCATGTATAGTTTCAGTCACTTTCTGGAATAAATTATGTCTGCATTTTGTTAGATTTGCTTTAGCAACTGCGGGAAACTGGTTGTGTTTTATTACAGAAAGAGGACCTGCATACAGAGCAGCAGTATTCATTATAATACAGATAAACTGAAGGGTATAGTTATCTAAAAGTGGGAAATGATTAATGTGCTATCATACAACTATCTGAAGTTCAGGTCTGGAATGACTGCACAGTCAAAACTCACTAGTTTCAAAAGCTGAATTATCTTTCTATAGTATTGTGATGGCTTAAAGTCATTTGCCTAAAGTTATCAGGAGCATTTAACTGAGCCCCCTGCATGGGGATGTGGGAGCTTTTGTCCCAGACAAAAAAAATGCATCTTCGTTTTATTTTTACTAAGCTAGTTTGCAGAGATTTCTGTGTATTGGTGGTCTTCAGTGTGCTGCCCACTATTGTGGAAATGTCTGGAAGATGGAATGAACATTAATAAGAACTCCTTAACTTGGTGGAAATGACTCTTCATCAGGTATCAGTGCCCAAAATATCTGGTAAGTGGGCTCAGCAATATAGATAAAACCATTACAAAATGTAGTGGCCTGTCAGGATAAAGATTGCAAATAAGTTTTAGGTTTGACACATGGTATTGAAGACAGTGGACAGAGTTATGAGACGATGGTTTATTATACCTTATCAATACTGTGTGGTTGCTTCTGGACTGGCAAACAAGTGGTTGTCCCCATATTAACATAAACAAACCAAAGTACATGTGTTCCAGTTATAGGGGATCACTCTTCTCAGATTGTGTGTAAAAGTCTATAACAGACTGCTGGTGAAAAAACTTTTGACAGTTAAACCTTGGGTTTATGAAAAATAATGCAGATTATATCTAATCTGTAGAAGAGTGGACTGTTTCTTTGGTTTTGTGCTGTTCTGTAAGGGGTTCATGGAACTTTGCTATTCTAGTCCGCAATTGTTCTGTGGACTTGGAAAAGGCTTTCTGACTGAGAATGCCTATGCAGAAAGATATTGCAGTTTAACAAGAGCTGAGAGGGGGTCCAGTCTAGGAAACTAGTGGTAGCATCTGTATTGTCTGCATATGATGTTGTCATTCTGGCCTTGTTAGATAATTATGCTCATCCTGCGGTGGTGGTGCTGCGGTAGCGTTGTCGCCTCACAGTAAGACGTTGTCCTTTTCGATTCTCAGCTAAAGCATCTTCTGTGTGGAGACATGCGTGAATGGGCGTACCTTCGTTGAAGGTTGTACGTCAGGGCTTGCAACTCGGTACGTAAAAATCTGCTGCCAATCATTAGCGGACCGGAGTTCCACTGTGGCGACCCCTAACCAGGAAAAGCCGAAAGATACAACAATAACAACTTGGCTATATGATTATGCAGGAGGGACACACTGACTGGGATGAGAACCAGTACTTGGCTGTATGATTATTCAGTACGTATATAGTGACTGGGATGAGAACCTGGTCATAACACTCTAATTGAAAAGGAAGCATTTCTGCCTTCATCAGAGGAGGACAACAGGTCCTCCCAGTGAAGAAGGATAAGTACCTCAGGTACATACTATAATCAATGGCAAACGTGAACAGGAGACTGACGAGTGGGCTTATGCAGTGGCTCTACTCATGCAGGTTCTGAATCAATTCATATTCATTAAGTGGAAATTGAGTGCTCAGAAAAAAAGCATTTTACTTATTGCTAAGTCTACGTTTCCATGTTCACATCCAGTCATGATCTTTAGATAATGAATGAAAGAAAGAGATCATGAGTACAAGCAACAGAAGTGAGGTATAGTTATAGATATTTGACTTACTTTCTGTGGGATGGTGAAGAGGAAACCCCATGAGTGCAGCCACTCCTTAATCAGGTGAAGAAGAATGAACTGAGGTAGTCCAAGTAGAGGTTCATGGGTTCATATTAAGCTTAAGACCAAGTCTATCTAGCAACTCAGCCATATAACCCAATATTGGTGGGAGATTAGTAGTGTCCTCCATTCAGTATGTGAAAATTTGTATCCAGTCATCCAGAATGGTTTTAAAGATCACTAGGTAAAGTGCTATACATGATATGTAAGGGGAGCTTATTCTAGAAATGGGTAATCTTTTGGAAGATCACTAGGTAAAGTGCTATACATGATATGTAAGGGGAGCTTATTCTAGAAATGGGTAATCTTTTGGAAGATCACTAGGTAAAGTGCTATACATGATATGTAAGGGGAGCTTATTCTAGAAATGGGTAATCTTTTGGAAGATCACTAGGTAAAGTGCTATACATGATATGTAAGAGGAGCTTATTCTAGAAATGGGTAATCTTTTGGAAGATCACTAGGTAAAGTGCTATACATGATATGTAAGGGGAGCTTATTCTAGAAATGGGTAATCATTTGGAAGATCACTAGGTAAAGTGCTATACATGATATGTAAGGGGAGCTTATTCTAGAAATGGGTAATCTTTTGGAAGATCACTAGGTAAAGTGCTATACATGATATGTAAGGGGAGCTTATTCTAGAAATGGGTAATCTTTTGGAAGATCACTACGAAAAGTGCTATACATGATATGTAAGGGGAGCTTATTCTAGAAATGGGTAATCTTTTGGATTTGGTGCCTGTCACATGCCAGCTAGTACTGTTAATGTGGCGGTACAGGTTTAGCTCTTTAGAGTGGGTGTTTGCTTTACCACTGATTCTTTTTAGTTGAAGAAGTTCAAAGAGTGCAAGGTCATCCACAGTATTAAAGACTAAGCAGAGATCAATTCTTAGCAGCCTATACAAGGCTGAGTAGAGGGATGGGAATTTTATTCTATCATCAGCAAAGGTACTAAGACATGAAATCTTTTTAGTGAGGAAACATTACGATCTCTTGAGTTGGTTTAGGTGCTTAGTGAGGTATGTGTCAAAGGAGACATTAAATTCAAGGGAGATGGAAGTAGGACTATAGCTTCTCTGGACCATGAAGAGATACAATGAAGGATGAGTTTTGCAGATTTGGAGGATTTTCTAACACAATAGAGATATGATGAAGAAAGGAGAATTTATTATCAACGTAGGCAGCCAAGTGTCTGTTGATTAGATTATATTTAAGTGGAATGTTTGCTAAATCATAAGTGGTGGTGATGGTAGATTTACCAAAGAAAAATATACTACATTTGTTAGTGTTAAGCATAAGCCCATGGTAACACACTGAGCATTTACCTGATCCAACTCTTGCCAAAGAATTTGAATATGAGAATGGGATTTGATTGCTGTCCCTAGTTTGCAATCATCAGCAAACTTAGTTAACCATAGCACTTTGATATCAGCTTTCACACGAAAGAAGAATATACCAAAGACAAGAGAAACCAGGACACAGTCTTGAAGGACACTGCTGGAAACACTGTTCTGGCTGGAATAAATACCCCTAACCTTAAAAATATGGGTTTTACTAAATAAAAAGTTAGCTATCCAGTGAGCTACATATGAATTACATTAGAATAATTTGTCAATGATCCCAGTATGAGAATGGTATCAAAATCTATTCAAGATTCATGTAGGTAATGTGGACTGTATGCCATTTTTCCATAAGCATTGTAGTCTTTTCAAAGAAGTCAAACAAATCAGGAAGGAATGATCTGCCTTTTACAAAACTGAACTAGTGGATAGTCATAGATATCAGGTCATCTATATGGTTGTTTAGAGGTTCAGCTTTACAATGCTCCATAGCCTTGCACATAATACTAGTGAGACTAACAGGAACCACATTTACGCAAAGGCACTGCAACAGCCATTCTCCACACCTTGCAATGTAACCAGTAGAGACACTTTGGCTGAACAGTTGACAGAGGGGCTCTGCAATGTGGGACCTAATATTTCTCATATGACATCTATGGGTATTGTTAGGACCAATGTTATTAGTATTTTTAACTATGGAAAGTGTCAAAAGGGATTAGTCAAGCATAATTTCGGAAGGGAAGGTGTAAGGGGGAATGATGGGGTGAGGCCATCAAGAATATTATTAATATCTATGGGGTCAGAGAAGGAAGTACCATTAGAGGGAAATTCAGTACAGAACTGTTAGTTGCTTCAACACTTCCTAATACAGCCAAAGAAAGTATTGAAATTGTCTTTTGAATTGGATGCAACCCTAAGTCTGAAGTCAGCCTTGGAGTTCTGAATGGTAAGATTAAGGGAACTACTAATTTTAAATCTGTTTTGTAATGATGAAGTAGAGACCATTTATGGATAGCTAGGAGTTTTTATTTTCTTTATGGAGTCGGATGATATGGGAGGTCCACCATATCGATTTAGTTTTAAACTTGCCATTGTCCTAGAATTTATGGGTACTGATGCCTCAATACAGCTAAGGCAGTGAAAACGGGGAGGAAGAAGAAGCAACTTCATGAACAAGGTTTGCTGTGTAGCTATGCCACAACTAGTCATCAATAAGACTGATAAACAGTAACTAATCATTTAGGAGTATTCTCTGAAATTAGAAGAGTTATTAGGGTTCATTGGGCAGGTTTTCCAGAAAAAGATCAGAGCAAAGTCATGCAACTTAACTAGGATGGGGATAACAAGTTGGTGGTACAATTTTCAGATATGTGAGTAAAGAAGAGATCTAAAACGCTGACAATTATGGTAGGAAGAGGAATAATTTGGTCCCCAGTTTTAGTATTTGCTACATCCAGAAACCTCTAGCCATACTTGCTGTTGGTAGTATATGTTTGCCACTTTGCCTGCAGATAATTGAAGTCACATGTAAGAAAGGTATTTGGCTTGATAGTTTACATTTTTAACTGGTTAAGGTTCTCTACATGCTCTGAAGGGACCATACATCAGGGTTGGATAATTGGGTAATATGTGATCACTTTGTTGAGCATTACTAGGTCTTCAACCAGTTCCAGATTTATATAATGTTGAATCTGGTGAGAGACAATAGAGTTTGAATGAATACAAATACTTCCCACATTTGCTACTGAATTTGAAAGCATGATGGTCACTGTACCCTGGAAAGAGAGAGTTCAGTCAGTACAATGGAACCAAGTTTCTATAATCACATAAATGCTGCTATCCTCCTGGGTAAGGAAAGCCTAAGCTCAAATACTTTGTTGGTTAGTGTTCTGGCATTCATCATAGCTACCTTCAGCCATCCAGATAGCAATCTGCAATGTTGTGATGCCTTTCAGGTGAACTCTGCTTAAAAAACTAGCACTATGGAAGAAGCAAGAGTTGTAGCCTATATACAAAACTGAGAGGTGGGATATGTAGGCCATCCCTGGCAAAGCAAGGGGATCTGTTAAGCATTTTATCCCATGCAGATACGTACTGTATCCCCTTAGAATGACATCAGTTTACATGACAATTACTGAAGCCATTTATTTTGTCCCTGAATTTATGCATCATTCTTGATGAAGGTAGAATGCTGTTCAATACAATGACAGTGCCTTTTTAAAGATGTAAAGGAAGAGCTTCACAATGTCTCAGTGTAGCTCTTTTTGGTTTGCAAACCTAAGATTGTTCACCTACAACATGGGCAACTGCAAAGTTATAACTGCATCTGGGCAGTACAGGAACCTAAAAGTCCTAGTGAGATCCCTAATCACAGCATCAGATGGGCAGCTGTCACCGTGTCCTTTACCGATGGGATGACTGCTGCATCTGTTTTGTTATTGGTAGGAAATAAGTACTTGTTGTTTAGGAAAATCTACCACATTTAATCCAAGGCTGATTCTGACTTTAAATACATTGGTAGACTATTGCCAGTAAATCTTTTAGACAGTTATCTTCAGAAAAGCTGAAAAACAGATGTTTTAAATTTGACGGGTTCTGAATCCCTTGCTTTGAAAGAATAGCTAATATGACAGATTACTCTTTTATGAAAACAGACAATGGTAATGTTTTGGTGATTATGTTGCAATCAGATTATTTGGAGCACATGATCAAATATTTGACTGATTGTGACTTTTATCTTCTGATGAATCAAATTTTTATCACTGATTATTATAAAAATATTGGTAATGTTTTTATTAGATTTGTTGGATCACTGAGATATAGATTATCTACTTTTCTGATTTTTTATCAGTTGTTCATTCAAGATTTGCTTATTTGTTCAGAATTCCAAAAATTATAAAAATGAAAAAAATTCCCCTTTTAGGCTGATAGTTTTGTCTAGTTGTAAAATGGAGGTTATTTCCATTTATATGGATTCCATACTAAATCCTGTAGTTCAGGAAGCTGTTTCTTTTATCAGAGATTCTTGGAATTTATTAGATTTTTTTAAGGGAATACTAAATTACTGGATTGGAAACTGGGATGTTTGTAGTTGATGTGGAGTCATTGTATAGTTGTCTTTCCCAGTGAATATTACAAGTATACAACTTTATATACTAGATTTTTGGATGATCTATTCATCATTTGGAAGGGACCGAGTGAGCTCATTCCTGAATTCATTACATATATCAACAACACCACAGAATTTTTGGAATTTACACACCAAACGGGTACCGAAGGAATTGCATATTTAGACACTTACATCAGCAATGTTGGTGATGGGTTTGCTTCCAAATTGTATAGAAAACCAACGTTTTCTAATGATTACATCCAATTTGGTAGTTGCCATCCACCTTACATATTCAAAAATGTTGTAAAAGGGCAGTGCATCCGAGCAGCCCGTATGTCTTCCACTAGGGATCTCATGACTGAGGAACTGGATGTTATATACAATCTTTTTACAGATAGAAGGTACCCTAAAAGAATGCTCGATGATGTGGTTGAATATGTAAAACAACAATGGGGTACAAAATATCCCCCACTTCTAGGGAAAGTTTGGTCTGACAGTAAAACTGTGAACAAGTTTCAAGATAGGAGGGTTTGTGTTATTATGTATAACACATATACGAATTTGGTTAAGGAGATCCTTCACAGACATTGGGACTTATTATCAAGTGTTGAAGCGATAGGACCCATAGATGGTAACAACCCGGTGTGTGTGTTAAAAACCTCAAACAATTTAAAGAAATTATTAGAAAGTGGGGTGTATAGAAACAAAACTGCAAACAACAAAAGGGGCACTAGTAAGTGTGGAACATGTGGACAGTGCAAGTACATTAATGAGAACAAGTCTATTAAATTGGATAATATTATCAAAAGTATTTGCAGATGTAGAGCAGGGAATTGTAACACACAGAGGGTGGTTTATCTTGCCACATGCTCACGGTGCTCAGCATTTTACTTAGGCAAGACAGAGAGAAGGCTAAAAACTCGCATTTATGAACATATATATAAAATCAGTAAAGGTGATGTAAAAAATGCCCTCAGTAAACATGTTATTGAAAAAGGGAAAGAACATACGTTCAGTTTTGCCATTATAGATCAAGTTGACATGTCAGTAGGTACTGGAAATTGGAAAGCGTATCTTGGGTTATTGGAGAGTAAGTGGCAGATTTGTTGTGATGCCACAACCTATCCTGGGCTAAATGAGTATATTAGTTTAAAACCATTCTTAATTTTAGATTAAGACTAGTTCCATAGTTCCATAGTTGTTCATTTAGATTTCCTCCTCAAAAGTCTTTATAAGACTTCAACTTGACTCAATCTTTCTGAATATAACAACATTGTTAGTATCCAAAATAGGGTGTAGTACAGTTAGTAACATTATTGGTTTCTGATACATTTGACACTATGTATTGGACATATAAAATGAACTTGCATGATTATTGGAAGCACAAGTGTTTGGCATCTAGTGTACACTTTTAGAAGGTACATGCAGTGTACAATTGTTAGAAATTTATGTATGTATGTTTTTAAGTCTATTTTCATTTTTATTTTTATCTGCATATATGTTATACATATACATATATTTTTTAACATATGTATAGAGATAATATAAATTTTAATATTTCTATACTTTATATATATATATATATATATATATATATATATATATTACACTTCAAATATAACAAATTGAACAAGCATTTGATTTTTGGCGCCAACATTTTGGTTTATATGGAGCTATTAACTTGCAGTTAATTGGTTCTGATGAAGTCTGTTTCAAACAGATGAAAGTGGTAAACCTGGATGTATTGAGATCTCTGTGTCTTAACTTTATCACGTTTGTTTGTATTTTGGAATAAAGTGAGGCTGTCGATACTTTGCTGTTTGTCACTCGTCTGTTCGAGCTAAGTGGATCAGTTGTCTGCATTTTTGGATTGGTTTGTTCATCTTGCATTCTTTCTGTCCCCTTAGAATGACATCAGTTTACATGACAATTACTGAAGCCATTTATTTTGTCCTTGAATTTATGCATCGTTCTTGATGAAGGTAGAATGCTGTTCAATACAATTACAGTGCCTTTTTAAAGATGTAAAGGAAGAGCTTCACAATGTCTCAGTGTAGCTCTTTTTGGTTTGAAAGCCTAAGATCGTTCACCTACAATTTTGGTGATTATGTTGCAATCAGATTATTTGGAGCACATGATCAAATATTTGACTGATTGTGAATTTTATCTTCTGATGAATCAAATTTTTATCACTGATTATTATAAAAATATTGGTAATGTTTTTATTAGATTTGTTGGATCACTGAGATATAGATTATCTACTTTTCTGATTTTGGATTCCATACTAAATCCTGTAGTTCAGGAAGCTGTTTCTTTTATCAGAGATTCTTGGAATTTATTAGATTTTTTTTAAGAGAATACTAAATTACTGGATTGGAAACTGGGATGTTTGTAGTTGATGTGGAGTCATTGTATAGTTGCATTCCCCAACTTGAAAATGCAGAATTTGTGAGGACGTATTTGATTCATTCATCTAGATTTTCTAATCAGCTGATCAATGTTAGTTGTTTATTGCCTGAGCTAATGCTAACAAACATTTTTTTATATTTAATGGAGAGTTTTTCCATCAAGTTAAGGGGGTTGCTATGGGAGCCAATTCAGCACCTGAATTTGTTTACCTGGTAAAACCCCAGTGAGAAATGCAATATGTTTGCTTGCATGTTGACTTTTTTTTAAATATGTGTCTTTTTATAAGAGATTTATTGATGACCTCATTTTTATATGGAATGAACCTAAAGAATTTTTTGTCATTTTGTAGTAGATATTAGTAATAGTGCCAAATTTATTAACTTAATAATTAGTGGGTGTAGTTTTGAAGTTAAGTTATTAAATATTTCTGGGGATTCAATAAATTCTGGGTGAGCTTTGGCAAAGCCTACATGGAGTTAAAGTGATCAGTGGTGGTAATAACATATTCATGCTGCACACCGTGTTTAAGTGTAAACAAGTATGGCTTTGTGGCTAGCAACTATGTCGCCAGCCAGGAAACCATGTATAGCTACATAGATAGCAGCAGACATGTAGAGCTGTTTACCTATAGGCAAACTAGGTCTGCAGGATTACACAAAATGCCACAATGATTACCAGGGATAATAATATAGTAATGTATATGGTCCAAACACATTACAGGACAGAGTATACAGTGCAGAGTATTATGGAATCCCATTTCAGTCATTTTGTACAAAAGTTGTGCAAATGATCCATAATGGTTCATGGACTGCCATGTAACATAAAGAGTCAGAGGAAGTGTGTTGTACTGAACTGGGGCACACAGATAAATTGTATGAATTAACACAGGCAATGAGGACAGGTGAAACATCATAATGTACAGCAGATGAGGGCATGTAAATGGAAGACAGTTGTAGCAGGAACACTAATCACATATCGACATGGTACAGTGCATATTGCACAGTGCAAATGTATGTTATGTGACTGTCACACAAGGTGAAATAACAATGGAGAAGGATGTCTTTGTGATATAAGCATCCTGACATGAACAATAGAGAGGACATCTATCAGAGATGTCATATACAAATGGGTTTAGGTTCATATTATGAAGCTGTGCAAACTGATTTGCCTGAATGTGACTGTAACATCAGCAGAGGTCTCCACCAAGTGGGACATAGTTACAGGCTCATGGACAACAGTAAACAGAAGCACGCACAGTCATGGACAATATCAGAATAATACCACCAGTAATCCCATGTCTTTGACATAACAAAAGTGATTCTGAGTGATCATAGATGGTGCTGAACAAACAGACTTGTATAACTATTATGACATGTCAGCAATCGATGAGGGTAATCAAGCACACTGTCTTGACACTGTAACATCTGCTGGAGATGTTAGAAGGGACACTGCTATACCTCTATGTGACATTATGATAAATCCAGGCTAGATAACTGGTGTGTATGGTATATGTAAGGCACAATCCACACTGTCACAAATGTAACGCATGCTATCAATATTTGTCAAACAGCTATGCATATACTGTGTGCATCACCAGACCAGGTATCAGACATGCATCTGGTATACTAACAAGTTGACAGAAAACACCAGGAAGGACCCTGTTGACCAGAGACGGTAGAGTCAAATATACAGACCAAATACACAAATTTGACCTAGGTTTCGTCTTTATTATACAGACTTCTTCAGAATATGAACAAATTTAACCACTCCATTGATGTTATATACACTCATACACTACAACAAATACATCCCACCCCTTCAATTACCCTATCAGACAAAGCTCAATCTAACAAGCATATCCGAAATCTAACTTCATTAACCCTTCGAAGTAAAGAACTATACTTTCAATCCATCTCCGCAATATTGTGTTACATATCAAAATGTGTTAAATACACAAAATGTAAATGTAAAATAAACATTTTCATATACAATCAACTAAACACTGTTTATGACACCCAATATTCTTAAATTGCATAACAAAATAATATCATAATGTCTAAAAAACAACAATAATAGTTAATCATAAAAATATAAAATTAACTTTCATGAATTTTGTTAAGAAATTTTAAAAATTCTTTCTGGAAAACACCATTCCATAACAATAAGAAATAAAAAAACTTTCCTAAAATCTTTCTACAAATGACATTTTCAACCCAAGATGTATTTTAATTTTAATAACTCAACCCACCCCTGATGTAGAGACTGCTCCTCCAATGAATTCTGGTAGTGCTAATGTTAGCCAGCGGACTGAGAATGCTAATGCTCATATTAGTGTAGATTGTCCAACTTTCAACAAAGTTCGATGGAAGACCAACAATTTTGATTTTCAGCAGGTCAGTTCCAGCAAAAATATTGTCAAAAAAGCCAATCAAACCTTGGTTAGTCGGCTAAAAGATTTTGACAAGAAACTGTTTAACATGAAGAAGTTACAGATCACAAACAGTTACCTGCAAAGGAACATTGATTTGAGATTAGTGCCATGAGGGTTGCGACTGTGGAGATACCCCAATGGCATAAGCAATAATGCCGAAATGATAGATGAGGTGCATAAGCTGTTTGATCGGACTGGGACTGAGCTCATGAGAATTATGATCAAACACAATGATTCTCTTATTGCTCGATTTATACAGGAGTTGGAAGAGGAAAATGAGGGTATATTAACTGATTTAAACTTTGAGCATTATCAAACGAACTATAATAATATATTGGCATCTATTGACAACAGTTGTGCCAATATTTATCAAAGAAAGCTTAGCAAAATTAACAGAGACACTAATGAATATCAAAACCAAAAGGTGTATCTATTGTCGGTGGGTAACCATAGACATACAATGGCAGCAACCAATGATGAACCGGAGGCGGGACAGGAAATGGAGAGGCAGCAGGAAGTGTATAATAACGGAAGTGAGCAGAGGGGATTCCCTTTAGATGCAGGCCCCAGGAGGTCGGAGAGGCTGAGAAACCGCCAGCAGGGGAGTCAGCAGCCACCGATGGAAGAGAATCACCAATTTTACAGACAGGGAGCGAGACCAAAGAGAGGGAATTATGTGCAGCACTTTTACGAACCCCAACAGGGCGAGTGGCGGTAGACTGTTTAAGCGACTCACTACTGGAAGTAAGTATTTATTTGGAGCACCAGTGTTATAACACAGAAACAAGTATTTTTAACAACATTTTTGAACATGTTAGTGAAAGTACTGAATTAAGGGTTGACGAAAGACAGACGATACCATTGGGTTTAGGGTGTACGGATTTTATGGACATTAGTAAAAGTGAAGTTAATATAAGTGAAAGTGAGTCAATGGCTTTTAAGCCAGTTTGTGATGTTGAAATGTATGATCTGTTAGATGTTACTGATTTAACCCGGGGGGGAGTAGACACTTTATTTAGTTAATCCATCCATTATTTTAAATGGCCAAGGTGATTATAAAGTATATAACTATTCTAGTAAAACAATAAGAGAGGAGCATGCTGAATTGTTATCAAAAGGTTTCTCTTTTATACCTTTGAAAAGAGGGAATGTTGCTGAGACCCTGATAGATTTAAAAATGCTTACCAGAAAAATGAATATCAAGATGTTTTTTGACAATTATTGTCAGCAAGAAAATACTGGCCTAAGAAAGCCAAGTAAGTTTATTCCACCATCAAATGGAACTGTGAGTTTATATGAAAAAGTTTGTGAGATGGAAATCAGAGAACACATGAGGGCAAGTAGAACCTTTGGTAATAGAAGGGCCTTTGATCACATTAATAATCTGAACAGAGAAGAGGAAATACTATTAAGGGATATGGTTAATGACAAAACTGTCAGATTTATGAAGCCGGACAAAGGGAATGGCATGGTTATAATGGATAAAAATGATTATATAGATTACATGTTAGCCATGTTAGCTACTGACACCTATGAGGAAAGTAGTAGTAACCAGGTACATATTGCATACCAAAAAGTAGATATATTAATTGATGATTTATTAATGCAGGGACAGATTGATGAAACCAAGCATTATTTCCTGGCAAATAAATTTCCTAAGGTCAGTAGCATTTTTGGTATACCAAAATTGCACAAATGCTTGGACAACATTCAATTTAGGCCAATTGTTGATGGGAAGAGGGGAAAAACATTTTTTATCAGTAAATTCTTGGATTATCACCTGCAAGGAGGTTTGAAAGTGCTTAGATACATAACTAAGGACTCCTGGGATTTTTTGAATAAATTAAAGGTAGTTCAAATTAGTGACCACATAGTGTTATTAACGATTGATGTGTGTAATTTATTTTCGGTCATTCCAAATGAAATAGGGTTGCAATGGTTAGAGAAACAATTATATAAAACTGGTATATATGAACATGACCATATAAATACTTTTGTTACCTTAATGGAGGTTGTATTGAAGAACAACTATATTTATTTTGAGGGCCAGTATTACAAACAAAAAACTGGAGTAGCAATGGGAGCTGCGTGTGCTCCTATTTATGCGAATTACATTATGGCCTACTGGGAGCAAGAGTATGTTTTCACCAGTGAATATATGAAGTATATACAACAATGCACCCGTTTTTTTGGATGACATATTTGTGGTATGGGATGGGCCAATTGAAGTCATGAAGGCCTTTATAGATTATATTAATTGTACACTACAATTTTGTAGGTTCACCTATGAATATAGTAGTGAGGAAATTTCATATTTAGATGTAAAATTGAAGGTCAATCATGTGGAAAAATGTTTGGTTTCTGGTATATACAGAAAGCCTACCTTTTCCAATTCTTACTTGAGCTACCAGAGCTGGCACCCTAACCATCAGAAAAAAGTGATAGTAAAAGGACAAATGATTAGGGCAGCCAGAATGGTAAGCGAAAGTCAAGATTTTCTAAAAGAAATGGAGTTCATTAAAGGTATGTTCATTAATCGTGGATATCCTGTTGAATTGTGTGATTCCATTATAGAGGAAGTGAAATGTAAGAGGTTTAGTGGTGTTTATAAGGCAATTTTAACCAATGATTACCACGATGGGGGGGGGGGGCACAAGTAAATACAGTTATTGGAGAAGTAAAAATAACAAAAAATGAAATTGATGTTAATACTTGTGTGGGGGAAACATTGTATTTTATCACTACATACAATTATGACATGGATCACATAGTGGGAATAATAAATAGAAATTGGAAGTTATTAAAATTGGATAGTAACGTATGGAGAAAATTGAACAAACCCCCCCCCCCCAAAAAAAAATCGTATCTAGGAAAGGGAAGTCTTTTAAACAATTTCTTGAGTCAGCTGCAAACTCCAGTTGGGAGAATGTTAATTCACACAGGAGTAAAGGGAATTTTAGGTGTGGTAGATGTAGTGTTTGTAAATATATTCTTGTTACAGGTGATAAAATTATTATTGAGGGAGAGGTTATTGGTATACATGATCATTTTTGACTGTCATGTTAAAAATGTTGTTTATATGGCTAAATATGAAGGTTGTCCAGCTTTTTATATAGGGAAAACCTGTAGGATGTTCAGGGATAGAGTTAGCGAACACATCCTGGATATTAGGCACATGAAAAATACTAATGCCCTAGTTAGGCACATAGAGCAACATCCAGAGCACAGATTTAGATTTTGTGTAATACAGCAAATAAAAAAGGATGGTCAGGGTGCAGTATTGGATGTGCATCTTGATATTTGTGAAATGAGATGGCAATTGGCATTAAATGCTACAGTATTTCCAGGAATTAATGATAGCATAAGCATATTCCCCCTATTAAAATTAAAACACATCTTGGGTTGAAAATGTTATTTTTAAAAAGATTTTAAGAAAGTTTTTTTATTTCTTATTGTTATGGAATGGTGTTTTCCAGAAAGAATTTTTAAAATTTCTTAACAAAATTCATGAAAGTTAATTTTATATTTTTTATATGATTAACTATTATTGTTGTTTTTTAGACATTATGATATTATTTTGTTATGCAATTTAAGAACATTGGGTGTCATAAACAGTGTTTAGTTGATTGTATATGAAAATGTTTATTTTACATTCACATTTTGTGTATTTAACACATTTTGATATGTAACACAATATTGTGGAGATGGATTGAAAGTATAGTTTTTTACTTTGAAGGGTTAATGAAGTTAGATTTCGGATATGCTTGTTAGATTGAGCTTTGTCTGATAGGGTAATTGAAGGGGTGGGATGTATTTGCTGTAGTGTATGAGTGTATATAACATCAATGGAGTGGTTAAATGTGTTCATATTCTGAATAAGTCTGTATAATAAAGACGAAACCTAGGTCAAATTCGTGTATCTGGTCTGTATATTTGACTCTACCGTCTCTGGTCAACAGGGTCCTTCCTGGTGTTTTCTGTCAACTTGTTAGTAGTTTGGATTGGTGTCTTCCTTGTGATTCATCTGGTATAACTCCTTGATGTGGGTACTGCACCATTAGACAGTGATGTTTATGCAACAAAAAGAATACCTAGGTATGGCCAATAAGATGTGTAGAAGCTCACTGTGGCAAAGGTGGTACACTTGAGTTACACATCACTGGAAAATGTGTAGGGAGGTACATGAAGAAGGGTGCATAGTACTCAGTTATTGGTGTGATGAAGGCTGTGAACTCTGGAGGTATTATGGCCTTTGATGTGGATGTCTTGCACACACTCAGGAGTTATGTTACATACAAGGGAGTAGTCACCACTGTGGGCACATTCTGGTGGATGTTCCACATACCATCTACCCCAGTACACAGGTCACATACCACTTGGTCTGCTCATAGGGGTGTGAGGTCTACATTATCATTGGGTCATGCATTTGTTTTCATAATGTAACACATCCCCCCATGTTTTTGTTTTATCTCATGTGTTGTCATGGCTATGGTAGCAATCCTTGGTGTGTTTTGATACTATCTGCACTATACTAATATCACAGCTGGAGTCAATGATTGCCTACAATCTGCTGTCCTCCAAACAGCTGTTTGGATACAGGATATGTATGTCATTCTTGACATCTGTGACTTACATAGTTGACAGGAAAGGGCCTAGTAGACACCCCTGATGTATGGACCTGATCACTGGGCTGAGGATATAGGTCACTTCACACATTTCAACATATTTAGATGCCATGAATGTGATCCAGTAGTCTACCCACTTGGTGATATAGGTGTTTATGGCCACTTGTGACAGTGTTGAATTAATACCTGAGTGTGGATTTGTGTCAAATGCTTTGGCCTGGTCAGGTTCCACAGGATGATAGTGTTATCATCATGCATGCCCTTGATAACCTTCTTGAGGACATCTAATAGATGTAACAGACATGGATGTAGCATTAACAACTCACATATGTCTTTTGTATATAGCCTGGACAGTACCAGTATTAATTTAGAAAAGGTCCATGATTATATGTTGGTCTACCTTACAGATGAGGAGAGTCAAGATGTGTCTATATATGCATGCATCAGGTGCTGTTCCCCCCACTTAGATGGATGCGTGTTGATGTACACCCTTATACAGGAACATATTCTGCCTGGAGGGTGTGTTGAATTCTGGAGCCAACCATGTCAGGTAGATGTATGTTCTAAGTCATGCTATGGGCAATCTGTGATGTTGTCACAGCCCATTGATTCTGTGTGATAGGCCTGGATGATGGCAAGACATACTGCCTATCTAGATCTGGCATAGGGTTTTGACACTATCCCCCATTCAGGTATCATTCAGAAATTCTCTCAGCTGGGGATTAACCTTTATGGGACTGGATGGTTAGCAAATTGGCTCACAAACAACAGAACACATACTGTAAAAGTTAGTGAATCCACCTGTACCAGTAGAGCTGTCACCAGTGGAGTACCACAAGGGTCTGTGCTGGGCCCTTTATTGTTTGGAATCTATTTCTCAGTAATCCAGACTAAAATATGCAGCCTTTGGCTTACAAAGTCAGCTGATTATTGCATATTGGGTGCAATCACTGAGTACGCTAATGACGTTAACATATTACAGGAGGGGCTAACACAGACAAATGATTGGTGTCAAAGCCACACGGTCTACAAAAAATGAAAAAATGTGTCATTAATTTTGCCTTCTTCATAGCAGAATTCCCCACTAATTACAGCATTGACAACACCCTCCCTATGCTCAAACTTAGTATAGAAAGATTTGGGAAGAGAGGTAGATAACAATCTCATATTCGACCACCAATTTCCACAGTGGTATGGAAAAGCTACGTCATGCACCTCATAAGTCAGGCCATCATATCCAGATCTTAGGATGTTATAACAGCACTGTACTCGACTTTCATTAGAACACTAATAGAGTACAATGCTCCCTTTTGCATGTACCTCACCAGACACCTGCAGGAACTGGAAAGACCACATGGGTTTCTCACCAAGACAATACAGAGCCTACAAACCATGTCATGATGTATGTGGATAGATTGAAAGCCCTGTCACTGTAATCTGTATCATACAGGATGAGGTGAATTGTGCCTGGCCTACAGGCCAGTTTCTGACCCTGCCCTAATGGAAATACTGCAAATCTGGAAATCAGCTATAGCTGATGACATCAGAAGAGTCTGGTGAGACGAAGATGGTAATAGCAGTGTCCCACATGCTGGTGTAAAAATGCTCTCTCTAATGATGTCAAGCAAGTGTGCAAACACACACACACACACACACACACACACACACACACACACACACACACACACACACACACACACACACACACCCCAGTTGACTGCAGTGAGAGCAGAACTCCTACCTATGAAAATACACCAACTAGAGCACTCTGTATTTAATGCAAGCATCACAGAACAAGTCTCATTTGGAGAGTGTCAGAAACTTTTTAGATGATGACATCAGTAGTGTCTGGTAAGGAGATGGTATTAGCAGTGTCACACATGCTGGTGTAAAATGCTCTCTCTAATGTCTAGCTAGTATGCAAAGACACACACCCCAATTGACTGCAGTGAGAATATGACCCCTATCTAAGTACACAAATTACAGAATTCAGTATTTTACATAAGCACCATGGCACATGTCTGAATTTTAGGCTGCAGGACGACTTATAGTGGATTACATCAGCAGTGAATGTTGAAGAGAGGATGTTGGGAGGCCTGCATGAAATGGATAGCTAGCTATGTCCAACTATCATGATATTAAAGTTCTGCATGTTACCAGATTGATGAGTGTGCAATATGTAGTATTTGGTGGTTGTGTTTCTAATGTGCAGGTATAATTTAAGAGACAGGTTTACAAGCTATATGCAAACAGCTATCCACATTACTACATGTACTAAAATAATTTGAATGTGTATTGCCATTATAAAGATGTGTGTGGTGTTTAAGACAACATTTGCTATTTATTTCTGTAGTGTCATTGATATATTTGTGAGAAAGAACTGATAAACCAAGGTTGCAATACAGGGGGGGGGGGTAATAGAAGGATGCATTGTTAATATGTGTTGTTTTACTAGATAGTGTCTTCATTTTGTTTGTGTTTGCAAATGTAGTTTTATAGCATGAAAACTAAATGTACAGTAAACAAAAGTAATACATGTTATTTTTCACTTTGCATAGCGTACTGCTGAGCAGCAGGATTGTGCAGTTGATAGCAAAGTGTTTGCTCATGCAATATACCCATTTCTATTGCTTTCCATGTTTGCATGTAGTTAAATGGTGAGCAAATGCAAGCCTCATTACTACAATTATGCGAGTTCTCAGTACTGAGTGTATGACACACACCTGCTGCTTAGCTGATTCTATGGCAGATTCACTGTGTGAGTCTATGTTACCTTAGCTTAGCTTATTTAAGCAGCATTGTGCTGAGATAAGTACACCTAGAAAGAGCTGTTTTCTGTTGCTTGGCATTGGTGTGAGATGCCAAACTCCACGCAAACACAGAGGCCAAAAAGTGAAGGGCTCCATTTCATTTTTGGTTAATTATATGTGCTGTTTGTGCTTCTATTTTTTGACTAGATTATAGGCATTAAAATGGGGTAGATAAGAAAGTAGTGAAATGGCAAGTAAGCAGGGAGATGAACAAAGGGAAAGCAATATAGGAATATACAGGAGGGAGTTAGGGATGAATCATAGCTATCCATTTGTTCAACAGTGTAAAAGGAGAATATTAACTGAATTAGGACTGTCACCTCCACAAAGAAGGGTGACAACAATGCAGTCTTGTTGTATATCCAATTGGACTGAATCAAATGTGTCAAGTAGATAGCTATGTATGGGACAATATTTTTTCTGTGTTACAGGTGCCTTTTTTTTTTACTTCAGTAAGAGATGAATGTTGGGTAAGGGATGCTGGTATCTCTGGGTCAGATAAGTTGGGTAGATGAGGAAGTAGATGCAAAGGAAAAAGAAAAACAAGACAAGACACAGTGACAGTGAAGGACACAAAAGGTTTTGGGACACCATGACTGGGGTGAGAGAGAGGACAACACAAGCCCATGCCTGTCAAACATGGGGACAGTGAGAATCTAGTCCTCACTTGCAGGACTGTCATCACCGTCCCCTTACTCTGCTGGCTGCTGGGGTGCTTGATGTCCTCTTCTCCTACATACCATGAGGGAGAGCAGCCTCTTCATTCAGTGTAGGCATACACCAATGGTGTGGTGCATGACCCTATGCACCAAACTCTGGCATCTCCTGGGATGTGAAAAAATCCCCACCTCCACCAGTAGTCCTGGAGGTTATCACAGTACCAGCTGCTGGGGTAGTGCTACTTGAGGGCACAGGTAATGCAGGGGCAGCAGAGGCAGGACTGCTAGGTTTGGTCCCAGATGTGCTAGGCGTTGGTGTTGGAGCTGGTGGAGCAGGTGCAGGCTGAGCCACTGTGGTTGGCCTAGCTTCCTGTGCTGTAAAGGATTTAGTGATTTGTTAGAGATGGATGACAGAAACATTTTGATGACACATAATAGAAAAAAAAAAGATAAGGGTCGGGATGAGAGGAAAAATAGAGTAACAATTAGTACCATCATATGTTATATACAATGCATTATCACAATAATGCAACTATTTTATCTGAAGTTTTACATTTAAGTATACTTTCTAACAACTGCACACTATAATTATGGATTGCTCAAAGTAATCCTTGCAATGTGCAGATATTGCACATATGCTTGGTCCAATTATATAGATTAAAGTTAACAGCAGGGCATTTATGCCACTTGTGTAGAATTTAATTTATGCAATATCATTAAAGGATTGCACTATTTCATACTTGTTACTTTTGGCATTTGAACCTACAATGTCTGACTACAATCTTATACTGAACTCCTAAAGTTGATTTCTGTTACAGACTGATGTATGCATACTTGCTTTTACAGTTAGGATATGCATGCTCACTTTGCTGTTACTGTATAGAAAAGAGAATTTTATCTTAAATTTAAAAGCTACAATACTTTTCTTGTGCTGCATATGTACCACTTGCTTTCCTCAGTCTCTCTAGATGCTCAGCATGGGTCTGCCTACTCGCATTGATTTCTGAATTAGCTGTGAAAAGAAAATAAGAGAAAAGGAGAGCATTATGCATACAAGTCTTGCCTATGTTTTGCTTTCTCTCTATCATAAATTAACTTTATTAGCATACTTACACAACCATGGGATTTTGCTAGTTCTGCCCTCAGCTAGCCTATGGTTGAATGTATCCCTCTTGGGTCTTTTTAGGTCATTAAAATGGTACCTACACTGTTCTCCAGTGTGTGGAATACCAGTTGCACTGGATAAAGCCTTGGCCAGACTATTCCAAACGTCAGACTTGTAATGGGAGCCAGTATAATCCCCCTGCAAAAGCCTTTTGCTGTGGTGCTTTACCAGGAGTCCAATAAAGATTCTGGACTACTCAACACCCAATTCTGTGCCCTAAATTAGGCACCTTCCCCTATAACACCAGACATTTCTAACCAGAAAACTCTGCAATAGTAAATAATAATTTCATGCCAATGCGTGTTATCACATTTATTGGTAATAAGCAAACTTGTGCAATGATTCCAACAGTGTTTGCATGATGTTAAGTGGAGAGCAACAGTGCCAAACAGAAAGGAAAGCAGTTTTCTAAATGGGAAGGTTAATATGATAGTTGGCATTAGTTTGAGGGTTGGTTGCTGCTGTAACTGTTAAATGACAACTTTGCAGACATGTATAAGTTATGGCCCGATACATTTTTTTGTCTGGCTTTACACACAAATAAAATTAATTTTTATAATGTGGGATTCAAACTATATGTAAAGGACAAAAGATTTTCTTCCATAGTGGTGATTTTCCATCCTTGCCACAGAAGAAGTGCTTCTCAAGCATATTCATTATTTACTTATAGATACACATGACAGAATGAGGGGTTAATCATATATGTGTGTCACCTCACAATGTCCTGGTTTATACATTCATGTGTATAAACCATTTTGAATCAGCCAGAAAAAAAAACTGCACTGCAAAATCTACTTTATCCTTACTCTAGTAATAGAACTCTCTGCTTTAGTAATAAATTCCTTCTTGAAGTAACTAAAACCAATGACAGCTGGGGAATCACTCTTCTCTAACTTTATTTGTAAAATATGAAACTCTGCCAACCTATATATCATCCATCTCTTCCTTAGAACAGTTTAAAAAATCACTAACATCTCATCTAGCTAATACTAGGCACTGTTCCTGTACTAGTACAGGCTAGTTTAACCCTCAAATACACTGTTCCCCTTATCTGAATGATTACAACCCACATGATGTATATATCTGATTCTCTGACCTAGGATGTATAAGAATTCACTATATTCTTTATTATATGTATACTGCTGATTCATCTGCTTGGTATATTCTACTTTCTTGTATATCTTTTGAATCTGCTGTATAATTTCTGTATTCAGTCTAATCAATTGTATATTTTAACTACTTCTGATCATTGTTGCTCTGTGCTTGTGGAGCTTTTCTACCCTGGCCTCCACTGAAAAAAGGACTTGTGTCCAGTTGACTTTCCTGGTTAGCAAATGTAAAATAAATAAATAAATAAATGTGTGTATGTGGTTTTTTTAAGCTTGAATTTATCCAAGGCTAGAGAACACAATTATGATTACAGAAACATATCAATCAGTATACCCTTGGTCATAATCTGAACCTTCAAAACACAGTAGGCGTGTTTTATCCCTCATACATATTATTCATATGAGTGCCACTGTTATGCATAGTTATTGCTATTGATAATTATGTTTAAACTGTTATACGTGATATTTAATATAAAGTGAAATGGAGCAAGAGTAAAAATATCTGGAATTTCTGTATTAGAACCCAGGATCATGTGTATGGCAGCCCTACACTTACACTTGTTGCCACAGAAATATTAAAATAGCACTTGGATATTTTCCTGTTCATTACTATAAACTGAACTGTAACAATGGTAAAAGTTTTTTGGAATTTGCTGTATTACAGCACAGAACCATCTGCATTGCAGCCCTACACTAACACCTACTGGCACAAAACTGTTGCATATTTTCCTATTAATTCTTTGTGTTAACCACCATGAAATGCCACTTACCATGTTTGCACAGTGCCTAATGCAATTAACAGAATGTATCCATTTTGAAAATGCTGACTGTCTGCTTCCTCTCTGCAGGTGTTCTAGACCTGCAGGTGTTGGGGAACTTTGCTAACTGCTGTGCAACATTGATAAGCCGTGTTACACAATGGAAAGCAAAAACTGCAGCAATGTATCCTTTTTGATATTTAGAATGTATATGCCCTGCCTGCAGGTGTTCTGTCTGCTTCCTGTGTGGGACAGTAGTCCAGGTTTCCACACTAAGCATCATGTAAATGAGATAAGCAAAGCTAAACTTGTTTTAGCCTTGTGATCAGCGATTATTAGGTGTCACTCTTAAAAGACAAATGTGGGACTTGAACCCTGATGTGCAGAGCATACATGCTTTGTGGATCAATGTGTTTATCAGATGTACTACACACACACAAGTGATTCACAGGTGTAGCTGATGTATTGTTCATCCAACAAGTACTTTACATGACATGCATTGTGTTTCTCCATTTCTCATGTTTGTGCTACACCACACACTGTGCAAATATTGTGCATAAAAAAAGAAGGAAAAGGAAGAAAATAAATCTATTAAATAAACAATGCTACAAAATTTATGTTGGTACAAGTGAAATATATTTACACAAGTCTGGATTTGAACTCTCACTCAAATGAACCTACAAAACACAGTAAGAGTGTCTTATCCCTCTTTACCACAGAAACAGCTTTGCAACAAAAAAATGAAAATCGTGCATGCAAGCAACTGCAACATCATCCACAGTATTAACAAAACATAAGACAGTTGTACACTTCAGAGTTGCTGGTATGTGTTAATTTCAGATGTAGTGATCACACAACCATTTATGACTGTTGTTTACCAAAATGCAGCTCTGACTTATCTCTCTGTGTTTGTTGCTCATTCTTCTTTTATCTGACCAGCAATCTAAGACATGCAGTCTGTAAGACATTTTGTATCATTCTCCTTAAAATGTGTGAGGATATTAAATGTCAATAATATACAGTTATCAACAAATGCAGGGGAGGTTAGATATTACTGAACAGAAACTGAAATATGTGCTGCTTACGTACATTTCAAACCTTAATACAATCACTTCTATACTTTGTAAGTCTAACATGGCTGACACACCCACAAAAGGTAAGGAAATCTGAATTGCTGTTGTGTTTCCTTCTCCCTACCAGTAATCATTCACAGTTGCAATCCATTAGCAACAAACACTGAGGGAATGCCTGTACTATGTTTACATCTGATACATGGATCAGATAATTTGGGATTCAGCAATTCTAATGAGCTCATACCTCATTTGCATTTTCAAAGTGCTCACACGCCTGAATCTACAGTATACTATACAAAAGGAACCATGTACAGTAGCTATAGAACCTGAAGGTGAGGAGACTTATTTATGTGGATAATACAGAAGAAGATTGCTATTACTTTGGATATATCTGCACAGAAAACCACTGATCTTGATAGGATATGACTGAAATTTTCAGTTATATACTGAATATGCTCATGTGTCACTAAGAAAAAAAATATATATAAATGTGTGTGTGTGTGTGTGTGTATGTGTGTCTGTGTGTGTGTGTGTGTGTGTCTGTGTGTCTGTGTATATGTATATATATATATATATATATATATATATATATATATATATATATACATTAGCAAATGTTATTTTTATCTGTATGCACTTAGAAGTTTACTGATGACATAGGCATTTTTGGCAGGGCATTTTACTTTCTCAGATTAACTTTCATCACAAGTGCTAATGTTACAAGCGTTTTTCTATTTACACTCTTCTATTGTTATTTCAATGAAATGTAAATGCCCTGTATTATCAATGACACAGGGGTGTTAGCTATTTAGGATGGCCCATAGACACCTCCAGGAGAGTGCTGACCTCAGGCAGAGGTGACTGCCAACTGCATAAAATTGAATGTTCTGCAGTAAATGTGTACACATGTTTTTGGGACAGTTTATTTAATAACACTTTTAGCAGTTCATGGATGTTTTATTCCTTTTTGTTTGTTAGCAAAGTGTGCCATTTGCCTGTTAGTTTGGGGGTGGGGGAGCCAAGTTCCATTTCTGTATTGGCACAAACAAAATTTTTTTTGTATAGAGGTTTGCTTTGCTATTGTTACTCTCCTTGTTTTGGATCCAACTTTGCTTTGTGTGGGACTGTAATATGTTACAACCACACAAATCCTATTTTATATTTGAATATCTTGACTGTTTTTTGTTTCTACAGTGGGTCATATCAAAAAATTACCTTTACAGACACACATGCAAAAGTTACATGCTTCATCCATGAGGCTTAAAGTTCATTCTGTCTCCCACCCTGCATAATAAGCTGGAATTTGTGCCCATGGAAAGGGAAGTTTGGTCTTCTCTGCCTAATCTGCTGCAATCACTGACATCACTAGCAAAGATGATGGGAAGTGAAGTGATGTATGGAAATGTCATATTATAGAAAGCTAATAAACCAAAGGTTCTGATTAGCAACATCATATAGTATTGAGAAAGTTTGCTCTGAAGTTACGCAAAATCTTTTTTGTTACCAGAAGCCAGTGTAGTACATATATATTGAAGGACAATGATGATGTTACCACTTTGTAAGGGGGAGGGAGTGTGAACAAAGAACCTTAACACCATTTATAAGGGGGGGATTCAAAGGAAGAACCTGAGCTTTATAGAAAAGTCTTTTACACTTAATAGGAACTTCTGTAACTAACTGATGAAGGAATTAAATGTCATGGGTTATCTAGGTGTGTTGCATTTTCCTTTCAGGAAGGTATCTGAGACAAGTCTTGCTTATGAGGCCTGTTAATAAGCAAAAACTTAGGGTTAGTGTTAAACCTACAAGCTAGATTATGACCTAACTATAGCATAGAGGACAGGAAATAGTAGTGAAAGACATTTTATTAGAAGAAAAGGATGAAATGAGCTATATTCCACAGATCATTATTGAGACAGATGCTTTTTTGTTTAGCTGTGAAATTGCTATTTTATAAAATAGAGGACAATATCAGAAAAAATTAAAAGTGACATAAAGTTGGTCTTAGATTCATGGAAAGTAAGATGCTTATGCAAGGACATGAAATAAAGTTGGTCTGGGATCCATGAAAAGTAAGATACTTACCTGAGGATTTAAATAGACTGAGGTCTGGATTCTTGATTTCAGCCCTGGAGATACAGGATTGGTAAGATGGTCCAGATGCCACAGGAGTTAACTTTACAGGGGGTTGGTGTGTGGATTGAGCAGACTACAACAAACTTGCCCATCTTGCATAGGCATATAAGCTGCACGGTCTCCTACCAAACTGTGACCAGGAGGAATGTCCCTAGAGGTCCAGTGCCTGGGGTAACATCCTGCTCAGGATGATACAACTCTAGTGCTTTGATTGATAGAGGAGTACAGTAGTGTGGAAGCATGCTTCTAGGCAGCTTTGATGTAGCAGGAATTGCATGTCACTTCCCAACCTTCAAGGGATGGTGCAGGAGTATAGTTGCAAAGGTTTTACCTATGTTACACTGAACCATGTAAAACAGCTAAGTTAGCTTTAGGCAGTCTTACCAGAAAGCAACTGTTGTATTTTATTGCCTCAAAATATGATGAGGCTGCTAAAGAGGTAATTCCGCCAGGAAAGAAGAAATCTTCCACAGGGTGATAAAGGGTGCTAATACCAAATAAAACAAGGGAAAATGGGTGAGATGAGTAAGTTGTCTTTTCTTGCCTCAAAACATGATGAGGCTGCTAAAGAGGTAATTCCCCCAGGAAAGAAGAAATCTTCCACAGGGTGATGAAGGGTGCTAATGCCAAACAAAACAAGAGAAAATGGGTGAGATGAGTAAGGCATCAAGGGGAGCCTGATGGTCAGGTTAGTAAGACACCCCCCTCTAATTTTAATTAAGTAATTAATACCCTGTGGGATTTGGTACAAGTGAAAGTTGCTGTTCAGTGCACTAAAGGTAACTATTAGGGAGACAGATTTATGGGTTATTATCAGAGCAAATATAAAACACTCTAAACATTTCTGAAAGTCAAAGAAAGATAATGTAACTTCTCAGGCATTTATCATTCAGTACTGATCTTTATCTGTCTGACTTGATAGTACCCCATACAAGTCTTTCTAGGTATGTGAAGTACAGTGAATCTTACTGATAGTGGGAAGTAAGCCCTTTCACATGTTATGCCAATGACCTAGATGAAGATGCCAGCTGACTCCATTTTTATTTATGGAGAACCATACCCACAGACTCAAAAAATGTTTATTTCATCAAGGTTTGGTGTTTCCTATATTTTAACAGCACTCTGGGACTACTTACAGGTTTTTAAATATTTTATATTAATTTCTGAGTCTGACCACGTGTGGTCTGTCATCGTGAATTAATTCTGATTGTTTAGTCTGCCTCTAGGTATCCTACAATGCAGTGCTCACTTGTAAAAAATTATATCACACAGGCTTTTTTCTTCCTAAAGATCCTATCACTGCATTGATTTTACATGCATACACGGCTGTCCTTCAGTCAGAGTTAGTTTTAATTAACATTTCATGCCATTTAGTGACTACTTAAAACACAAACAGTGCAAATGCCACAGAACAGACTTTTAAAGTGCTTTTTACTGCTGCTTCTTTTTAGAATGTCTAAACTGCAATCTTTTGTGATGCCTGAATTGTACTACTTTGACTCATCTCCCATCCCTCTTCACACCTAACTTCCCTAGCTGTCAAAGTGCTAAGGGTAATTTGAACTGTTACCTGCGATGATTCACAGCTCACAGCAGGAGACTCGACTCATGTATTGTTTCCTTGTTCTAGCCTATACTTTCTGTATGGGTGGGGGGGGGGACCAGGGAGCTGTGACATCACAGCATGGGTGGGTTTTTTGGGAAGGGAATTGGCCAGAAAACTACCTGTATTCATTGGTCTTGATGACATCAATGAATTGGAGAATGTAGCAAGCTTTTACAGGGCAGGATAAAAGTTTGTTGAAAATGAAGCCACCACAGTATGGTAAGGTACTCTTCTAGTGGAGAGAAACAGTTGATTTAAAATATTTTAAATGTTGTATTGTTGTTTATTCAGAGCAGAGAGAGAAATAGGTAGGAAAAGGACAGAGAAGTTGAACATTTAATAATAGAATCCTGTTGTTATCCTTTAAAAATCAAGCTAGTTTCAATTAATAAATAATGTGTATTAATGGATGAACATGAATGCATAACTTGTGAATGCTTACTTGTATCAATCACTTTTGTTCTGAATAAGAACAAATTAAGATATCCAAATCTCTATGATAAGTGGTATTTCATACAACAGATATAAAAGTTGCTTCACTGTTAAGTTTTCCATGGTGTGTTTGGTTGTGAATGCAGTTTGGTAAGTGATTTTTAGACTTGCAAAAGGTGTACAGTAGTATAACAGAGCAAGAGAGAGAAAGGGAGAGACAGACTGATGAACTGTGTAGGTTGAAGTCCATCTGTACAATCTAGTAAGCTAAGGACATTAAACTGATCATTCCCAAATGGCAAACAGTGTAGATGCATGTGGCACACACAGTCCTAAGTTATAAAAACTAAATCAAAATAACATACATGATGATAATGTAAGCAAGGCAGTGTTGTTCACGAGTACTAACAAAAACAAGAGGTAAAAACCTTTTGTATTGAAACATGAAAGCAATTTAGATAAAATCCACATATGGAAAAAATGAGGTAAAATAGCCAATTCATTTCAGAGTGAAATCTTCTTCCAGATTAATTTGCAAAGTTTGGCATGTATGAATTTCATTTAGGCTGATCACACATTTTGATGCTGGAATGCCTTTTAGCTTTTTTTTTTTTTTGCTATGGGCTGTTGTTATTGGTTCATTCTGCCCTATTATGCATATTATCTAAAGGAAAACTATAGCCAAGATGCAAAAACAATAGTCTTTTAAGTAATAAAATATGTTTCTTACCAGTATGACTATGCTTATTTATGAACTGTTGTGGTACTCTTTAAATGCAATGTATTCCAAATTTAGACTGACAGACAATCTGCCCTGAGGTGGGTAGTATCTCTCCATGCAGCAGAACTTATCAGGATATCAAATTCAAAATTCAAATATTAAAAGGTATGGCAAAGCTTTAGGCTTGATTGCTCTTCCTATAAGAAATATAGCTTCATATTTTACTTAATAATTAGAAAACCAGTTCATCCAGCATCTAAGGAGAAACAATGGCTACCTAATAACTCAGCATAAAAATAATTATGCAAACCATTATGCTGGATCAAATAAAAGCCACAAGAGATCAAATAAAAGTTTTTAAGACTACAGCCAAACAATGGTATACAATTTAATGACTATATCTAAAAAACATCTGAGTTTTGATTCTTCAAAATATCGGCTACGGATTTAGTTTTGCATTCCTTTTCAATGCAAAAAACTATGACTGAACCTCATAAATCAGTAACAAAATATTTGTCTTTAAGGAAACTAAAGGAATTTGCCAAATAGATGAAGGCCATTCAAGGAGCAGATGAATGTCAAATGGATAAAATTTACTTTCTGAAATTTAAAATATTACACTTGAAACAAAGTTAGGACATTTAACATTATGGACTTCTTTATTACAAGATAAACAGTATTAATTTAAAAATACAGTAATAATAGAAATGATCAGAACAGCTGGGATTCCAAATTGCTTTGAACATTGTGACACATAAGAAGAAATTATCATAGAAAGGGATCACAAAGCCATTTGTCATAATTCATTTGCTAGCAAGAAATAAATATATTTTTAATAAATTTGTTTTCCATAGAAACATTCTACTATGGACCTGAGGCAAACATTTCTCTAAAATGACATCCCATGTATGCAGCTAGTGAGTTAGGCTTACTCATCACAAAAAGAAGTGCATTTAAAACAGTGACTGCTGTTGACTTCAAAGCAAGGTGAGGCTGCAGAAAGCAGCTGAATGGGTGGGGGTCTATTACATCAGGTCAATGACCATTACCTTTGATCAAAACAGATGAGGCCATTCAATTTCAAGTACAGACTGCCTTGTACTCTGTCATTACAGCCACTTTACTTAGCATTTATACCCCATATACTTAACTGCAATCAATATAGTCCTACTTTAACTGACACAGAGTAGGCAAAGGACTTCATGTGGGCTCCTGTTGCATACTAGTCCCCCTGAATCTCCCCAGTGTATCTACCATATTTTTCTCCTCATTCTGGCTACACATCATCCAGATAGATTACTTCTTTCCTGTTTTTCATACTTTGTCTTACTTTGAAGCTCTTCATCATGTATTTAAAAACAGCCTAAACAGGCTAAGACACATCTGTAATAAGTTTAGAGGAAGTGATTGACTTAAGCCAAGGATTTTGACGCCACTGGGACCCGCAGAGATCACAGATGATTCTTATAGCTTTTTTATACAACTTTTTATTCAGACAATGGCCTGAACAAAACTATGGAAAATGTTTCAATCTTAGATTTTCCTTTTAAGGAAAATAGGTTTTGTCTAAAGTTTAACATTCAAAACCAACTAATCAGTAGCTCCCAAATAAACTGAAAAGACAAATTCTTACAAAGATATACAAATTTTATCTGGAAATAGAGCCTACTCCTAAAAAAAAAAAAAAAAAAAAAAAAAAAAAAGAAGAAGAAAAGTTGAGGTATTAAATTTGGATGAAAGTTAAAGCACAAATTTCAGCAAACTAAGCGAATATTTATTTATGTATTTATTTATTTTTTTTTTTTAATCACTGTTGTTTTTTTTAGGGGGGGGATTAAATTTTCATTTCAGCAGTTTGGTGTTTTGGGCTTTTTTTTGTTTTTATTTTTTTATAACTTTTCCCAGTGAATTCAAGTAATAATTTAAAAATTCTCCCTGCTGTTATCTAGTGTTCTTCACAGCTTTGTGCTTTCCCTTCCTGCACACAGACACATTTCCGTGCTTTCATGTGTTCTTGATTTTACCATCCAAATCTACAGGGAATGAGTTATATCCAACCAGATAGATCCTTCCAAGCCCACCTGCATTATTCAACAATTACTGAACAGACAGACAGATAGACAGGCATTTTTACTTCACACAAACGTATGAAATTAGGCATCCTGCACCAATTCAAGCAACATTATTCAGTTCAGACCTCCCTTGATCTCAAAGGAAAAATGTAGGTTTCATAGATTCATCGATTCATAAACTGTTACTAGGCTAACAACCGGGGGGGGGGGTCTTTCTAAGCATAGCCAAGTTTTCCTGAAAGAATAACAATGTCCCGTATATAACTAGGACATTGAGGGCTAGACATTTATAAGCTACCTCTGCCACAGGAGACATGGGTGCCAGGCTTCTGGTAAATCTGATTAGCCTAACTCTGTTCCACAGGGAAACTGGCCTACCTTCTCCCTTCCATTACAAGGAGTGTGTTATTCCTCAGTGAAAAATTGCAATGTCTACACATTAAACCAGAGAATGTAGCCTTTAGACAATGAGTGATGGTCTTAGTGCAGAGTATCAGGCAAAACTAAATGACTGTAAGGAAACCCATTGAATGTTTGTGGCCATATGTTACCATTGATAAGTAAACTGGGAGATCCCATTCATGCTGCAAACATTATATAACAGTAGTTGGATATAATATCTCTCATATCCCATAAAACAATGCACAGCTATCCCAGCCATCCATATTCTCTGAGAAACAATTTATTAGGTAGAGGTTCATCTGCTTTAAATATGTAGTGTCACAATCTCATAACAGTATCTTACACAGTTTATATCAAAATAAATTCAATAATTATGGCAAATCTGACAAACAACAGTCAAAAAATAATGAAGTTGCCTCTGTAAAACTGCAAGTAATCAACTCTAGCAGTCTGCGTCAAAGAAGACTGTGTGAGGTGACTTCTAAAAACATTGATTTTCCTCCTGTACATGCAGCACTACATTAGACTTAACTACCAAAATAGCAAATTGCAGTACCTTAGCCATTGCCAATACTGGATAAAAAAATGATATATCCACATATCTGTCTGGCAAAACATTTTAGTATAGTTGGATAGGCCAGAATAAACTTCATATTTCTTCACTTACATTCTCTCATAACCTCATAAGAAGTGGGCTCATTTTTTCTGCCATTTAAAGTGAACAATCATTAGCAAAAAAGTTAACCTAGCATCCACAGAATTTCACTGAGTCCCAGAAATTTTGTGATAAAGCATGTTTAGTGTAGTATACCAGAACTGAACTCTCACTTGAATATGTTGTGGTCAGTCAGCTAGTAAAACCAAACAGGAAAAAAACAACTCTGTAAGCAGATCCTGAATGAATACTAACAACTGATGTAGGTGCTAGTCAGTTATTTTTTTACTTATGCTAAACGGTATGACCATTTTTTTTTCTGGCACTCCAGTTACATACATTTTTTTCCTATGAGCTTGTTCTCCAGTTCTATTAACTTTGTCACAAATACTGTTAACTTCACATGGAACTCATGAAAATGATATTTGATTGCCTTATTCTTCTATTTCGTGGGCAGATTGCATCTGCATTCTCTCTCTCTCTGTCAGTGTCACCATCGATTTTGTCAGTTTAGTGTTCATCTGTATTAGCTTCTTCATAGTCATTGTAACTGAGACCAGAATTACCAGCACGAGATCAGTAATATCAAGTGCTGGTCTCTATTTATCAGGGACATTGTTTGATGCAACTAAAGAAAATCAATTATTTAGTCAGAAATATCAAAACATTTTCAAACAAAATGTAAGACTGTAGCACAAATTATGACTTGACAATCAACACCAAACTCAGATTAAAAACAAATTACTTTCATCACCAATTAATTAAAGAAAATTCTGTCATGGATCAAATAGAGAAAACACCTTACCTTTGAAAATATTGTGGATTTCCAGGATAAAACCGTTTGGTGCTTCTAGAGAAGCTCAAGCTTGCTGATGTTACTGGAATTTAAAAGTAAAGTTCTCATCCTCTCTAACATCTGTTAAAGAGAAAATACAATCACCTTTATCATCATAAATAGTTTGAATGGTCTACATATTAAATTGGACCTGTTATAATAGTTTCTATATTCAGAATTGTTTATAATAGAATTTGAATATTGCACCCCTCTAAAGTAAAGTCTGGATGAAATGCTATTACATGACCTTTAGTTCTAATAATTCTATCTGGATGTGTTTTGATGTTTTTAGTACACTCATCTTCTGTGTATAGGATATTTTCCTTTTATTGCATGTATAATAATCTGACACTGCTCAGATATGTAATTTACCTTTATTCCACACTTGTAATTTGCATTTAAACTACTAAGTGATAGAGTATATGACTGATAAGCTTTTTCTGTGAATAAAGCTTTTTATTTTTGTTTCATGTATTGTACGAGTTATATTTTTCAGTATAGAATAAAACCTTTTTGAGGTTGTCAAGTGTCATAAACAAATAGCATTATACAAACTCACAACATTCAAAGCATTTACATTTAGAACATTTAAGTGACCATTTTAGAAGTACAGTTTTGTAAGTTAATCATTCAAAAATCTGCTGTTATGGTAAGTTTAACTTATACAACTGTAATATGTTTATCATATTGATCACTGCTGTAGCAAAATAAGAGTAGATTACTCTAGCGTACTATGTTTGGGTGGAGGAAGGAGGGTAGTCCAGGAGCCCCTGGAGAATGGTCCTAGCAAAGCTTGATCTGGACATAGAGAAAGATCAAACTTAAATGCTTTGTGAAAATGTGTGTAGAAGACCAAGTAGCAGCTTCTAGAATACTTCTAGAATCCAACCCTTTCTAAAAAGCCATAGATGAAGCCAAGACCTTGATAGTGGGCCTTGACCCTGCCTGGAATAGTTTTGTAATGGTGAGTATAACAAAAGGTAATAGTCTTAGACAGCCATTCAGAAATAATCTGTTTTGACTCAGGTTGTCCCTTTTTCTTGCCTTCACAAGAAATTAACAATTGAACTAAAGATCTGAAAGATTTATTTATGTGAAGATAGTACCTGAGCTGTCTGTAGACAGCCAAAGTATGCAGTATCCTTTCTTCCTCATTTTCAGTTTTAGGAAAGAAAACAAGGAGATAGTTTGCCTTAAACTAAACTTGAAAACCACTTTAGGCATAAAAGAAGGAAACTCTGTCCTTATGGAAAATGAGATAAGGTTGACTCACCATAAGAGCGTCAAACTAAGATACCCTTTTTGCAGACATCAGAGCAATCAGTAAAACTGCTTTCCATGTTAAGAAACTCAATCCAGCCACATTGGTGCAAACTGGGGCAAGTGTTAGTTTCTCTAACATAAAATTAAGATCCCCCTTTCAAGAACATTTTGACATGAGATTGCATTGAAAGAGGAGGATTTGATGGCAGACATGCTGATATGGCTGATAAATTAACCTTGATAGAGGAAGAGATAGGCCATAAGATAGTAACTCACACAAATATTGTAGAATCAGGGAACAACTAACCCTAATTGGGTGCAGGTTATGTTGTTAGTACCAACTAGGAAAACTTTCTGTATTTGCTAATATAGGATTTCCTTGTAGATGACTTTCTTGTCTCCATTCTTACCTGCTGCACATCTTCAGTAAACAGGTGCCTAAACAGGTGTTTAGTAGCAGTGGGACCAACTAAACCTATAGCTGATAGGTCAGGTTTGGGAACAGAGACCCTATCATCTAGGCAGTCAGTTGAAGTTGATTGTGGTCAGGATGTATCAAACATCCTTGTTCTTGTGTGAGTAGATCCTGTCTGTGAGAAAGGTTGGAGTAATGCCCCTGGCCATTTCCAAAATAAGGGAGAACCACTGTCACCTGGACCAGATGGGAATCACCCCAATGATCTTTGGGGATTCTTTCAGAATTTTCAGAAGTACCCTGGATGTTAGTGGAAAGGATAGAAAAGCATACAGGGACATTCCTGCCCAAAGAAAAGGAAAGAAAAAAGCATCTAACTTCCAGGCCTTCTTGCATGGAGTCCTGCAACAGAATCTTGTCAGTTGATAGTTTAGAGAGGAGGCAAAGAGGTCTACCTGAGGAACCCACAAATGGATCAACTCTAGAAAGATATTTTGATTTAGTTTCCATTTGAGATGGTCTGCCCTGGTCCTGCTCATCTTGTCTGCCACATAATGTTGCTCTAACTGAGTGTAGGATTCCTGTATAGTGAGACTGTGTGGTGAAGCTATATCCCAAGCTAATAAGGCTAATCTGCAAAGGGAGTATGACCTGGTTCCCCCTTGCTTGTTGATGTACCACATGACTGTGGTATTGTCTTTAACCACTTGAAGAAGTTCAAAGATGGTTCATAGAGTTGAATGCCTTGATCAGGGCAAACATCTCCTTAATATTTATGTGCTTGCATCTGTCCTTGGTGTCCCACACCTCCTGCACTTTTACCCCTCCTGGAACTGCTCACCACGCAAAGTCTGAAGTGTTTCTGGTGACTGACTGCTTTAGAGCAGGGATGGAGAAGGGAGACCTGGATTTCAGGATATCTGTTGTCTCCGCCAAAATATTTCTGTTCTGACAACCCCCAACACTGGGAATTGAAAAGAAGAAGTGTGTTGATGCTGGGACTAAAGAGATTTTGGATGCCATTGTATCTTTCTCATGTTGAGTCTTGCCAGGGATATCATGAAAATCATAGATGCCATGAGACTCAAAATCCTGAGGTATTCTCTCGAAGTGTCCAACTTCTGACTGGAACACCTTAGAAATAGATGTAGACAAAGATATATTTTTCCTGTGGAAGTAAGATTCTTTGGACTGAGGTGTCTGGTTAATATCCCATGAACACAATCCCATGTGAAGGAGTCAAGAAAGATATTTGAATGTTCTATTGGAATCGCAGCTTGTGTAAGAAATCTCTTACCCAATAGAGAGATTCCTGACACCTTGAAAAAGACTCTGCAAAGATAAGCAGGTCATCTAAATATGGAAAAATGTGGATACCCTGTAGCCTTCAATGAGCTATAACTGGAGCTAGACACATTGCGAACATTCTTAGTGCAGTGGAGAGCCCAAAGGGTAAGGCAGAGAACTGATAGTGTGATCTAGACACAGAAAACCTTAAGAAACATCTGAAGTCTGGATGAATAGAGATGTTATGATATGCATCTTTTAGGTCTAGCATTGCCAGGAAACATGGAAGAAGAGCTAACAGGTTGTGAAGTGACATCATTTTGAATATGGGTGCTATCACAAACGGGTTTATAATAGAAAAATCCAGAGATGGCCTCCAAACATTTTCTTTCTTTGGCACTAGAAACATCCTTGCATAAAAAAGCCTTTCCCACTTGGGAAGGGGGAATTGGTTCTATCACTCCTTGGCACAGAATGTGATGAAGAACTGGTGGAAACAAAAGTATTTGATCTGGAGAATGATGAATGACCCCTGGAAAAAAATAATTTCCTCTCTGTCATCTGTAACCTTGATGAATGATTTTCAGAACCCTTTTGTCTGAAACAATTTGTTGCCAAAGAAAATAAGAGCCAGGCTGAGAGGGGGTTACAAGGCCTCTTGAACAGCCATTCATTTGTGTTGGACTGTCCTTTATTTTGGGTAGTTTGAAACTTCTTTTTGGAACACTTTTGCCATTTCTTCTTAAACATCTGTTTATCTGTATTTTGTTGAGGCTGTTTATTATGTTTTTTTGCCAAAGCTGAAGGAGGAGATAGAAAATCCCTTGGAAAATTTGGAAAAGGAGAACTGAAAAATGTTAGAGATTCTCTGAGTCAGCTTGCCCTTTTATCACACTTTTTGATCACCTCTACAACACAGGGGCCAAACACTAATCTCTATCCAAGGGAGAATTCAAAATCTCACTTTTAACATCATCTAGGACATTGTGAGAATGCAGCCATGCAAACCTCTTCAAAACAGTGCCAGTAGCCATAGCCCTGGAATAATTATCAACAGAGTCAAAGACACACACTGTAAAGAATGAATATTGACCTGCACAATGGAAGAAACTAAGTTATTTAAAACAGACTTTTTTCTCACAAGAAAAAAAATATGCAGATAACATATTACTTACATCTTCACAATTTATCAGAACAAACTTTAACATATGAGCCTGAAAATTCAAAATTCTGAAAAACAAAATTGCAGAAATATACACTTTTCCCATACCTATCAATAATTTTCCATCCATATCAGAAAGAGTAGAATTGGAATTAACTAAGTGTTTAGTAGCGGTGGGACCAACTAAACCTATAGCTGATGGGTCAGGTTTGGGAACAGTATATAAAACATTTAAAAGTCTGAGGAATGTTATACATACTATCTGCCTTTTTAGGGACAGCTAGCTATCAGAAAAAGTGTAGGCAGTAAAACACACACTCTCTAAAGTAGACAGAACAGGAGGAATAAGTGTAGGTTCTGGAAAATCCTTCTTTAACAACTCATAGTATTTTCTGAGGGACTGAGAAACTTCATTGTATTCCCACTGAAAACAATGGCACATTCTAGAAATAGTTTCAGAGAAAGAGAACTCCCCACAGGGAAAATCAGAAACTGAGCTCTCCTGTAAGTCTGAATCAGAAATCTGAGGGAAACCCCTGTATCCTTCTCTGCCTCTTCCTGTTCAGATTCAGAATCTTGAACCTCTTCAGGAAAGAATGTATTCCTCTTTCTTTTACCAAAACCTATTTTACAAAAAATATCAATAGCCTGAATTAAACCCTTAGCCAGTCCCAGTAAACTACTCCTATCTAAAGAAATTTGAGGAAGGGTAGATATATATTGGTTTTCTGTTTGTTTTTGACAGGAAAAATGGGGCCAGCCATTTTACTAATGGTAGCAGCAGCTTCCCCAGGGATGGCCATGGAAATCTTCTCTGTTCCATCTCCCAGGACCAACAAGAGTGGCTCTTGCTTGCCCACTGAAGGAACCCCAATAAATGCAAAGGATGTGGCTAATCCTCAGTCCATTGTGGCTGTAGGTGCTACACAAGAGGGATCTGGGATAAAAGATAAGTTGTCTGAGGTACAACAAATGGCCACAGCTGAATCACTCACCTGTAGCTGAGGCAAATTGCTAACCTGCTGTGGTGGCAAAGGCCATTTGCTTCAGTTTGCATTTCTGCAGCTGGAAGAAGGAGAGACAGTAGGATTAGTAGTCTGTTCCATGATCAAGCCAAAAACTGGTGCATATTTTCCAGGGAAAACAAGCAGCAAGTAAACACTATCAATCCACAAAAAGTTAATTTTTTCACAGAAAAACAAAAGTAAAAAGCACTTTAAAACACCATGCCTGCCCCAGAAATGTAAAATAAACACATCTCCACAGAAAAAAATGTTTTCATTTACTTTATACCTCTTTTAAACTGACAGAAAAATGAGTGCTCCATTTAAAAGTGTGTGTTACTTTCTTGAGAGAGTCCATTAAAACACACCATACCTATACATATACACACCTAGCTTTAAAATAACTTTCCTGAAGTGGAAAGCAATAAAACATCAACAAAATTAAGAAAATGGAATGTTATTTCCCCAAAGGGAAGTAAACCTCTAAAGGGCTTCGAGACCAAACTTCTCTTTCAGTCAACTCAGCTCAAGCTGCCTGACAGTATGGGCACATGAAAGTGTCCTGAAGTTTTGGAAGCTGGCCAGCTGTTATATCCTTGGCAGGATATACAGTGGATGTAAAAAGTGTACACACCCCTGTTAAAATGCCAGGTTTTTGTGATATAAACAAATGAGACCACAATAAATCATTTCAAAAACTTTTCCCACCTTTAATGTGACCTATAACATGTACAATTCAATGGAAAAACAAACAAATCTGTTGGGGGGATATAATAAATAAATAACGTACAATAAACTGGTTGCATAAGTGTGCACACCCTTAAACTAATACTTTGTTGAAGCACCTTTTGATTTAATTACAGCATTTAGTCTTCTTGGGTAGGAGTCTATCAGCATGGTACTTCTTGACTTGGCAATATTTTCCCACTCTTCCTTCCAAAAGCGCTCCAAATCTGTCAGATTGCGAGGGCATCTCTTGTGCACAGCCCTCTTCAGGTCACTCCACAGATTTTCTATTGGATTTAGGTCTGGGTTCTGGCTGGGCCATTCCAAAACTTTTATTTTCTTCTGGTGAAGCCATTCTTTTGTTGATCTGGATGTATGCTTGGGGTCATTGTCATGATGAAAGGTGAAATTCCTTTTCATCTTCAGCTTTCTAGCAGATGCCTGAAGGTTTTGGGCCAAAAACCTTGGTCTCATCAGACCATAACACATTTTCCCACATGCTTTTGGGAGACTTAATGTATTGTTTTGCAAATTTTAACTAGGCCTGGATGTTTTTCTGTGTAAGAAAAGACTTCCATCTTGCAAACCTACCCCATAGCCCAGATATATGGGAGATTGTTGTCACATGTAGTACACACCAGTACTTGCCAGAAATTCCTGCATCTCCTTCAGTGTTGCTGTAGGTCTCTTGGCAGCCTCCCTGACCAATTTTTTGTCTTGTTTTTTCATCAATTTTGGAGGAACATCCAGTTCTTTGCAATGTTACTGTTGTCCCATATTTTCTCCACTTTTTAATGACTGTCTTCACTGTGTTGCATGGTAGATCCAATGCTGTGGAGTTTTTTTTGTACCCTTCTCCTGATTGATACCTTTTAACAATGAGATCCCTTTGATGTTTGTAAGCTCTCTGCGAACCATGGAATTTCGCGTAGAAGGCAACTGAGTAAATGTCAGGAAAATCAGAGTCACTTTAATTGATGGCAGGTGAGTACCCAAGAAGACTGAATTCTGTAATTAAAGCAAAAGGTGCTTCAACAAAGAATGAGTTTAAGGCAACCAGCGTATTGTATGTTTTTAATTTTTTTTTTTTTCCCCTAACAGATTTGTTTGTTTTTCAATTGAATTGTACAAGTCATAGGTCACATTAAAGGTGGGAAAAGTTTTGAAATGATTTATTATGGTCTCATTTTTTATATCACAAAAAACTGGCATTTTAACAGGGGTGTGCACACTTTTTATATCCACTGTAACCCATAGAGATACGATTACTGTAACAGTGATCAGTACGATGAATATCGATCTCATCTGCACCTTTTCTGTAAAAGTGAGATGCCCTATCAAAAGTATTGTAAAGAAAATCTAACTGTAGTACTTCTTTTTGCTATAGCCTTTTCAAAACATGGAGTTACACAAAGTGACAATGTTTAGGTCTGATTAAAATGAAATATCGTATATGAACATAAATTTTATATATTTGAAAGCACTGTAGAAGTATATCTAATCTGTAAGTCCTTTGGCCAGCTTGTATAATTGGCAGCACTAATTAGCATTTCTAATATACCTGTCTGTAGCACTATATAAATGTCCTAGGCCTTTGAAACTTGCTTACATTGTTATATGTATATTTTGAATTTATTATCAAAAACAAACAAAGCAGCACTTTCTCACAGCAAGAGGTTCTCTGGTTTGATCCTCGGCTGGGGTGCCTTCTGTGCGGAGTCTGCATGTCCTCCCTGTGGTCGCGTGGGTTTCCTCCGGGTGCTCCGGTTTCCTCCCACATCCCAAAGATATGCTGCAGGTGGACTGGACATTCTAAATTGGCCCTAGGTGTGAGTGTGTGTGTGTGTGTGTGTGCCTTCTGTGGAAGGTTGGGCGCCGGGCTGGCAACTCAACACTGTAAAACTCCACTGCCAATCATGAGCGGACAGGTGATCCACTGTGGCGACCCCTAACCGGGAAAAGCCAAAAGAAGAAGAAGAAGAAACAAAGCAGCACTTTACCTGTTTTACTATTCAAGTGTGCATTGTGCAGATAGATTATAAAAAGAGACATTTTGCCTTTTCTAGTCACTTTGCAATAGGTGAAGATGCCTGCTCTTGCTGCTAGTGATGTTATATCATGCTATGAGTGGTCAGGTTCCTATTAGAAGACCGAAGACGCATTCTTTCGAATGTGTCTTGGTCAAACTTAAAAGACTGAAAAGGCAAAATATTGAAGCGGTTTTAAGCAAATTCTTTCGCTGGGAAAGAATTTGCTTGGCCGCTTCATTACTTTGCCATTTTTGGCACTGTAGTGCGGACTCGGAGTTGGTATATTTAAGTAGGGGAGGTGTGGGGGGCACACTTAATGTAATGTTTAAAGTGTTTTTTTTTTTTTTTTTTTTTTTTGTTGGAACAGTGATTTTTTTTCCCTTGGAAAAAAATCACTGTTCTGACAGTTTGACATTGTACGCTTTTGCTTACATAGGGTCAATTAATCACCGTTCGCTTTTTTAAGTGTTCGGTGATCTAATATAGACCTGAGTAGCCTGCTTCCATTGTACAACAACTAGATAGAAAGAACGTCATTCAGGGGCCTTGCAGGAAGAGATAAAGGCAAAGGGTTACTCCTTACAGCTTTGAGGGTAGGTGCTGCTTAACCAGTATACAATGGATAGGAACTTGTATGGCCCAAAAACTGAAACCAAGGGAATTAATCGCCTTCCTATTCCTGTGAATGCCAATGTGGACCTTGTAGAGGCAGTCTGGGTATCTTGCAGACTTCTTCTTCAAGAATATTGCAGCAATTCTTCAATATACACTTAGCCTGTGTAGATGAGTAATGAGTGCATCCTCTTCCCAGTATCACCAAAGAACTGAGACACTACTCTGTGAGCCTTTGACAGAATGGCATGCTTTCCTGACATGTTTGGTGTGACAGATGGCACCCATGTGCTATCAAGGCATCACCTGGACCATGGGGGGGAGAGATACCATAATAGTAAGTGTTACCATTCCTTTAGCTGCCAGGTAGTGCATGATATACATGGCTGCATCACAAACATATCAGCCCAGCATCCTGGCGATACCCATGATTCCAGTATATGGTATGCAAGTTCACCATGCTACCAATTTCTGCGTGGTAGATACCACAAGGATCCAATATATGGTAAGCAAGTTCACTGTGCTACCACTTTCTGCCTGATAGATACTACAAGTATCCAATATATGGTACACAAGTTCACTGTACTACCACTTTCTGCCTGGTAGAGACCACAAGGATACAATATATGGTACGCAAGTTCACTGTGTTAATACTTTCTGCCTGGTAGAGACCACAAGGATACAATATATGGTATGCAAGTTCACTCTGCTACCATTGGCTGCCTGGTAGAGACCACAAGGACACCTACAAGAAAAGTGAACCCAAAATGACTTTGTTCCCTCACAGGTATTCCTCTATGTATTAGATAAAATTTCAGAGAGTAACCACTCCATCTTCATCATTCCCCTTCCCATTATGTTTTTCAGCTGACACAGGCTACCTACTTGAACCTTGGCTAATGACACAAGTTTGTAACCCACTGGGAACTGCATATGGCCACCTTAACACTGCTATGGATAGTCACTGAGTGAGTGTTCACCCTAGAAAAAGCTCATTTCTGCTGTCTGTACAAGTCTGGGGGCCCCTTATTTATGACCCGGCATGCTGAATGTTCATGACTTGTTGCATTGTACATAATATGAGTATACATCACTGTAGTGTACTGATGTCATAGCCTGTCCAACAGTGGTGTGCAGCTCTCTCTAGCATTTGTTCCATGAGCAATGGTAGGACGGTGGCCAGCTGATGGCAATAGCATGGCATTACTTCATTCAGATATGTGCAAGGTACAAGGTAGCACAGAGAAAGTGAAAGTGTCTAGTCCACAATTATGCGCCTTGACATTCACTACATAATAGTGTAGATTCACAAACATAATGCTTGGTGTATGTATTGTTATCTGTGAGCTACGCTGACTAGTGTGCCAACACTATTTTGATGACCTCGAGCATAGACAGCAACACCACATTGCCCAGTGGGTGGCAGAGGTGGAGAAAAGGCGTCTATATCACGTTATCGAAATCTTACTACATCGAATCAATAAAGGTCGACCTCTAGTGACCGATGTAGTAAAACATTGAATAACGTTTAAAAAAAAACAAACAAAAATAAAAACTAACTAGCATAGGCAGGGGGGCAAGCCCCCCTGCACCCCCCACACACCCCCTACTTAAATATTCCAACTCTGAGACAGCACTACATTGAGGTAAATGGAAATCTCCCCCTACGGAGATTTCAGTTTACCTGCACAATGTTCTGCTCTTTCAGTGTTGTGGTGCCGACAATATCAGCTTTGATATTGTTGGCTTTCGACATCGTGAAGTAGACCAGAGAAGAGATGACCATAGTCCTTCAGTATGCATGTTTTCAATAATACCGCAATATTAAGATATGTAAGAATACCATAGTTATGAGTGGGTAGACACTGCTGAGATAATGACATCCTTGTAGTTTGTCCATGTAAAGTGTTTACCAATTAGAAAGTATGTACCTTTTCTAAAATAGAACTATTTAAACTGTAGTTAGAGGTCAAAGATGTGCTATAATGCAGACTTTGCAGTTTTTCCATTTAGATAAGACTCAGTATTGCTGAAATGATACCAGCTCTGCATTTTGTCCACAATGAAACTACTACTAATGCTAAACTCTGGAGAGCATCACCAATTAGCATAAAATAAATTTAAAATACCTACACCTTAGGAGTAGATCCTAACTCATCAATATTTTACACTATATTATTAGTGACTTGAACAGACTCTACCATCAAATGTACAATCGCTGATAACTGTACATATTCTTTTAACATATAAAAATGCAGCCCTGTCTTTCTAGATTTATTTTACTATGTGTAAGGCCAACACAATTCACATAGACGTTATAACCTCTATCAGTAATCCACATTCAATTTCCCTACTCCAAAATGTTTATTCCATTACAGTATCCTTTCTATGCACATACCCCCAAAAATTCACAGTCCTTCTCTGCCATGCCACATTTCTTACCACATTGGGTGAAACATAATACTTACAATTACCCCCTTATTCCAAAACTGAAAAATAATACACTCCTGTTCTCTTAGGTATCATATATGCTCTTTATCTAACATTTCCAATATTAGATCACCTCAGAGTTAATATAAATATTCCAAAACAATTCTGCTGCTCTGTATAGAGTAGAATCATTTCTTTGTTATCTACTATTTCCTACAGCTATATACATATAGCAAAAGAAAGATTATTCCAAAACTAAATTACTTGCATGAAATCCATCCAGTTTTCTAACTTTCACCTTTCCCCAGCCACACATCTTTCATTAGGTAATAAGTAGGAAAGGCTCATGATACCTAAACCTGCCAATAAACTTCAGCTATACATTTGCCATATCCAGTGGCATCACATACAAATCTATGGCCAAGCTCAACAGCAAATCTTAAATTCACATTCAGTCACATCTAAAGCTGATAATTATTTCCAAGTAGTCCTGTGATATCATCATAAGGCCTGCTGAGATGCATACAGAAATCTAAAACTTATAAACAGAGTTGTCTAAAGAACAATAAGGATGACAAATTACAAAAAAAAATACTAATCTTTATGGTCCTGATGATCCTGAGATTCCAGTGATAAATAAGGTCTGGATAAATCCTCACATGAACAACAGTGAGGTTGCTCTACCAGGATATGTAATATTTCATCAGTATAGAACCCCACAAGGATGCTGATGCAGTAGTTGTCCTCCCAGAAGAAAACCTAAACATCTCATAAAATAATAAGCAATGGCCACAACAGGTGAAAAGAGGCATGCTAATTACCATTAAGCTAACTGGCTGCTTCTGTATATTGAATCAACCCTGTGATAAGGCACATTAGCTTAAGTGGTCAAAAAACAGATTACAATTTAATTTACTAGGACAGTGCATCTTTGATATAACTGCCCAAAAAATACTCGGTACAATAACATCTGTATGATCTAACTCAATTAATATCCCTTACCACATGCATGGAAAGCTATTCTCAAAGAAAAAGTATCCCTGGCTGGGTATTAACTTATCCCCCCCCCACACACAGCTCCACTTGTATTATCATCAGTTCCAAAATAGGCCAGCAGGCAACCTTTGCCATTTGTAAACCCTGTAATCCTCCAAGCAGACATCTGTTTGTGCAAACAAGAAGCCCTAAAAGTAATTACTTTAACAAAATTGCCCAAAACCTTGTCGCTGTTAGCTGGATCATTCTTTTTCAACTTACCACTACTGTATTCACTTCTTGCATTGCCGAGAAGCAATTAGTATCTTTTGGGGTGAACAAGTCTATCTCCACTGGGTGACTCCAGAATTTAAAACTTCACTGATAATTGCAGGCAAAACCTTTCCCAAGTATCTTACACAGAAAAAAAATCTCCAATTAACAACATTATCATCATGCCAAGAACAACGATTATTAATCTAAAATACAGCATAAAAGCAATTCTTTGAAAGCAAGGACATTTATTTTGCAATGTCCACAGTACCTTGGGAAAGAATTAATAGACTTCTAAAGTCAAACAAAGAGAACATTCAATCCCCACCTCAAAGCCTCAGAATGAGATGTGTTTAAAAACTAACTGTGTAAATGTACTAGGCATATGAACTGCTTTTCAGGACAATGTAGAAGTACTCTCTAGTTAATTTGCTCAGAGTTACACAGTAGGCAAAAAAAGACTAATGGAATGAAACCCACGATTAGAGGATAAAGCTCATTATTAACTCAAAGGCTTAATTCTCATATCAGACTTCCAGATCGAAGAATTATGCATGTTATGGCATATACGTGTAGCGCATAGTTGGTGTAGCTGATATCAAAAGATAGGATGTACACCAAACAATGCTAGCATAATTTATATTTCCCAGCGTGGATTCAAAATACTTTACCCAGTTATCTCTGAGGTTATCATTATAGCATTCTAAATCACAAAAATATCAACAAAGATCAAATCATTATTGCTCACTTCCTAGACTCACCCAAAATGCGCAAAATATTCAGACTAAAAGTCACACATGCACAAATAACATAATAAAGTCTAAAGAACTGCACTAAAATGCTCTTTTGTGGTTTCCAAAATGGTCTAATAAACCACAAATAGAGGTTTAAATGGTAGAAATACTTTCCTCCAGATATAGAGCTGGTGAAGGACTACAGCTGAGGTCTTTACTAAATTCTTTACTCACCTGCCACTATAAACAACCTTTCAAAATATTGCAGTGATTGACTATCACTGCAGTACACAGATAATGCTAACTTGCCTTATAGAGTTAATTCCCTCAGTCAGGCTAAAAATATTTCCGTCTGGCTTATATACTGAAGTCAATGTTAGAAAATTCCTGTCTTGTACTAAGCCTCTAGGAAATGTAATGCAATTATCGTTTGCATTCTAAAATATCAGCATTTAGTTTCTTCAGTAAATTGAGTTAAAAATATCAATGGTGACATTTGCAGTTGCTTTAGTAACGTAAAATACCTGGGAATTATATTAGGCAGCAATCATAAAATCTGAATGACAAACCTTAATTACTGTCAAAAGGTACAGTCATATGATTATGACCTTGTATAGAATCTGGACATTCCTCACCCTGTTTTCAGATTAAAGTTGATCAAGTCCCTTTTTTTCATGAAACATTTCTCTGAATGTATCATCTACACAGGTCTAACAGATGGAAACCTTAAAAAAAATGAAACAAATATATCATGTGCGTGCTATATTTGTATCCTACTCTAGTTAAATGCACCTTTTTATTAATTTGAAATTTGTTAACCAGGGAAGAATTCTGATTCACGTGGGCCTATTCAGACTCAGCTAGGGAGCACTCTCTGATTAACTAATTTATTTAGAGTCACACAGTTAGTTAAATAGGGGCTGAGAGAATCTAACCATGAACTCTGGGAAGCAGTTAATTAATACTGATAGCATTAATCACCTGCACCAGCAACCAGATGCTGCAACCTGCAAACTGCAACTTCCCACAACCCGTAACCTAACTCACTTTTAAGCACTGATTACATAATCATCTACTAAACTGGGCATTTAATATGCTGTACCCACCTAGATATAGCCAAAACATCCCTCTTGGCAATGGTAAAAACATTTATTTAGCCTTAGAACCACATCGCCACAACAGTCAGGAAATCCTTCTATTTGGCACACCTCATCACTAAGGGCTTTTCATCCAGAAAAAAGGAGGTCATTGTCCCACTGTACTCATCCCTCATTAGACCCATTATTGAATACAATGCCCCATTTGGTATGTACCTCTCAAGACATCTGCAACAACTGGAAAAGCCGCAGAAATACCTCACTAAAAGAATCACAGGCCTAAAGCAGATGCCCTATGCTGACCGCCTTAAAAAACTCCAGCTATACTCTGTCGCATATCGTCTACTCAGAGGCGATCTCTGCTTAACATACAAGGCCATGTCAAACCCAGAGCTGTTGGACATGCTACACTTAAAGAAATCCCAATCCCTAAGAGCCACACACTCCAGGGATCTAAACCTTGTCATCACAATAAACAAAACATGCTGGAGGGATAGGTTTCTGACCCAGAGACTCCCCAGACTCTGGAACAGATTGCCCATACATGTCAAGCAGAGTGCCTCTTTGGTCCTCTTCAAAAGGAACCTTGACGATTGGATGGGAGAAAGGAAATTCACCCCGGGGATCACGTCAGTCACCCTGCTAGACAGGGGTCCAGGGAAGTAAATAGTGTGGGAAGAAATAGCCAGGGAATTGTTATGGCTAGGCTTGTATAGGCCCTAGGGCTGATAGCCTAGTACCAACCTATGAACCTATGAACCTATGAACCTATGGTTAGGGTCTGTTACACCAACAATTGTCTTGGTGATGCCTCCTTCAACAAAAGTGAAGGTAAAATCTGGAGCAAGCTCACGATTCACATACAAAGCTTTACAAACTCAAAGGTAAATCTCTTATCTTTGTCTTGCTAAGAACTTACACATGCAAGAAAAGTTGTACTTGAACATTGCTGACTTACTTAGGAATAGTACCTTCTAGTATCAGCATTAGTACTGCTGTCATTTTAATTGTAAGAAGATTATGTGTTGATGTCTTAAACATAACGCAAATAACTTCTTCCTCCTAAGTATCATCAGAATTGCTTTTGCAATGCTGCATTTTTATCATCTCTAATTTCTCCATTTACTACCATTGATGTTCTAAGCAATATACTGATAATATATTAACTGATTGCAATTATATGCATTCTATTAAACAATTTTATACTGTACTAATAACTTTTACATTACTTGTCATAATACCTATGTGAAATGTGTCTGCTCAAATTCCATACAGCAATTTTAAGACCTGCTTTGTGAAACCTTGTAGATTGTTATATTTTTATTTAATAGAAGTGCTTCATGAATATTGAATCCAGGGATAGCCTTACTCTCAGGCCAATTGGACCTATTTGGCCTAATGGTGCCCTTCTCCCTGAGGGTGCCAAACACTTGATCCCACACAGTTTGGTTTTGTCAAGGGGAGGTCATGCCTGTTAAATATGGTTGACTTCTTTGAGACAGTCACCAAAGCCATGGATGAGGGGAAGACGGTGCACACCATTTACCTTGACCTGGCCAAAGCCTTCGACAGCGATACTATTCCCCACTTGGGATAAACTCTCTCAACCAGGCAGAAATATGTATGTTACCAGATGGGTGGCAAACTGGCTCACTGATAGGACCCACCTAGTCAAAATAGGTGAAGTCACCTCAAGCGGTAGACCCATAATGAGCGATGTACCCCTGAGATCGGTCTTGGGGCCTTTGTTGTTTGGGATATACTTTTCTGAGGTACAGGCAAAACCAGTGGGCTATGGCTGACTAAGTTTGCAGATGACTGCAAGCTGGGCGTTGTCATCAATTCCGCTTGTGATGTGGACATCCTCCAAGAGGGTCTCACTCAAACAAATGACTGGTGCCAGAAACATGGCCTCAAACTTAATGCCAAAAAATGCATCATCATCCACTTTGGGGAGAGTAATGTCCCCACAAATTATTAGATTAATAACAAGGTCCTAAGCATGCAATCAATCATGAGAGACTTGGGCACCCAGGTTGATAGCAAATTGACTTTTGACCACCATATTACCTCCGTTGCATGGAAAGCTTTCTACATGGTCCACTTCATTAGTAAGGGTATGTCATCCAGGGGCAAGGTGGTCGTAACATCCCTGTATTCTTCCCTTATAAGACCCCTTACTGAGTACAATGCTCCTTTCAGCATGTACCTCACCAAACACATGCAGCAGCTGGAAAGACCGCAGAGGTCCTCACCAGGAGAATACAGGGCCTCAAACATCTACCCTACACAGATTGACTAAGGTCCTGTCCCTCTACTCAGTCTCATACATACTCCTCAGAGGTGACCTCTGTCTGGCATACATAGTAATCTCAGACTCCACCTTGATGGGACTGCTGTATATCTGCAAGTCAAATTCCACTCAAGTAACCCACACGCATGACCTGAACCTGATCTGTGACATTAATAGGAATTGTTGGAGGGACAGATTTGTGTCCCAGAGACTCCCCCTTCTGTAGAATAGACTCCCTCTCCACATCAAGCAGAGTACCTCATTAACCCTTTTTATGTACAACCTGGATAACTTGATGGAGATCAGAAAATACACCCCTGGGATTGCACCTGTGTCACTGCTGGACAGGGGCATTGGGTGCTGACTTTTCAGAACAATGGCTAAAGTCTTAGCTATGCTTGTAAGGGCATCAGGGCCAGTTGTCTAGTAACGTCCTATGACCTATGATCATATGACAGGGTCATCATGCCTTATTTGGCCCAGACATTTGCCTGTTTTCCTACTGGTATTTCCCACTATGCATTACACAAGTGGCTAGTCAGTATTATTAGCACCTGCAGCTTCAGACCTCTTGTATGTCTGACAGTGTTAACTGTTCACACTCCCATAGTGTCAGTTGCTGTTGAATGCTCAACAAGATTTTCATCTCAAAACTGGTTGGATTAATCAGCTGGTATCGTGTACTGCAACGGTTACTGTCTCAGACAATAAAAAGATCAGCCATAATTTTAAGATGGAGAAGAGTGCTGCTGTAGTTTCTTATGCTTTTCATGCTGGCATGGGGTTTATGATCAGATTTTAAGGAACATGATCACAAGATAACCATGGAACAGTAAGTATAAGGAAAAAAACATAACAAACTTTGATGTAAGGTAACTTTTTCTTAGCATTTCAACAGTATGGCAGAGAAATGCTTGCTGCAGACAGCAATACAAGCAAAATAACCCCAGAGAAATGAAATATGAGGTATGTGTGCTGAGTGGTACAAGGCAGAGGTGGGGCACTTGGCTCTTAGTGGGAAACAGTAAGAGAAACACTTTGAGTCATAAATGTTCTGCAGGCATATCACAGTTTCAGAATCACATACAAAATCTAGGGGGCAAGCAGAGTCCTAAAGCTAGAAAGCAGTCAGAATGGATGGAGGTAGAGTTTTAGATGGAAGTGTATTACAGAAACTAAAGAAATAGTGTGGGTTTTGCATATTCTTGTTACATCCATGTGAGTATCCTCAAGGAATTTTGATTTCCTCCCATCTGCCAAAACACGAGGCTTAGTCACTAATCTTATATTATCCTGTATATAATCTTTGATGTTGCCTTTGTGACCTGTGATATGACTGGAAAAGTTCTATATGTATTAGTCCAGTTACCAAGTTAAACAAATAATTAAATAAATAAAAATACACTTTCAGAAATAGTTATAAGTGGCATGGTATGTGAGTAATGCCATTTTTAAGAAGAAGCCTAAGATAATTACTATTGTAATTGTTGTATATTCTGAGGAAGTTCAACAGTTTTATGATTTTATGGAAACTCTTTAACTGAAGCAAAGTATGAGACTTAACTGTGTATGAAACTCCAGCCATTTAAAGGAAGTGCAGGAGATGATTAAAGCCCATGAACAGAGAAGGGGTACATTTTTCATGTTCTTTTTGCAACCCCCCCACACCCCAGTCTTCCCATAACTTTATGCACAGTTCCACAGATTCATTTATCCAGTATTTTTTGGCATCTGAGTACATTGGGCATGGGAGGTGAGAGCAGGGGGCTGTGATGAGCCAGAAACATTTTCCAGGTTGCATACTTAAAAATGAGCACATTCTTAGTAGCGTGATCTGTCTGCAACACCTCTCAAAGATCCTGCTATGTGTAGCAGAACATATTCAGACTTGGTATAGTAGAAATACAACCAAAGGAACAATAAACTTTAATCAGTGTCAGTCTAACAGTGGTAATGTAAGAGCAAGCACGCAGGAAGATATGTCAGGATAATATATAGCATAAATCAACGCAATTATAAGCAGATGTAATACAAGAATTCAGTGAACTCAATAAAAGAATACTTGTACAGTGTCATAACATCATATAGTATAATTTGTTATGATAAAATGCAGCACATAGATGAAAGTATTTATAGCATGTATTACTGTTGGGCATGGGATATAAAAGAGAGTAAGGTAAGGGTCAATGAGGGGAAAAAGTGGAAGGAGAGTGAGAAACACAGTAAAGTGAGAAAAAATGAAATTCTATGGTGGTGGGGGAGACAAGGGGGAAGTGTATAGCCATCTCATACCCTGGGTCAAGAGTTCCAGTCAGCATTACAGGAGTTTGCAGACATGTTGCTGGTAAACAGTGTGCGCCCACCTGATGAAGCACCATGTAGACACAAGGCCTACATGGAAGCAGGCCACTTATAGTGTACCTGAGTAAGTTAAGCAGACTTAGAGAAAAGAACTACAGGAGTTGCTGGATCTGAGTATAATCAAGGATTCCAATAGTTTCTGTTTTAACTTGTCTTATGACAAAATATAAGCTAATGAATAAAGATACGTCAGTGTTTGCCATCAGGATGCTCAGAGTATTGCATCATTAGACCAAAACTCTCAATCTCCAAGCATTACAAATTACAGCAATGACCTTTAAAAATTCATTGCTTGGAGTCAGAAAGAGGAGCACTTTCTTATTTTTTAAAACAGAATGTCTTTCTCTACTAATCTATACACTGTTAGTAATAGTGAATGTTTTTAGAAGCTTAGTTTATTTATATAATAAGATATGTGCCAGAAAACATGTCTGACTTTATGAGGAACACTAGTAAATCCAGGGTAAATCTTATAGCCCAAATCTTAGCAACATGCATGCATAAAACCATACTCCTCCTCTAAGGTAACGCATCACCAGCAGAGATAAGTGATGCTGTGACTAGTTTGGACCCATATCCAGGTCTCCACCATTTATCAGTGTTCTCATACTCTCCCCTAGTAGAGACACAAAGAAGTTCCTTGAATCAGTCAGTATGGCCTGTAGTTTTGGACCGTGAACTATGTCCATCCTTTTCCATAGGTTCATAAGGTATGTACTAGGCTAATGGGCCTGGGGTCTTTACAAGCCTAGCCATAGGATTGCCCTGGCATTGTGCCACCTGACCTTAGTTCCCAGTGCCTCTGTCAAGTAGAGCCACTGGAGTTATCCCCGGGGTGAAATTTTTGTTTCCCATCCACTCATCAAGATTTCTCTTGAAGAGGGTCAGTGAGGTGCTCTGCTTGACATGTATGGGAAGTCTATTCCATAGCATGGGCAGTCTCTGGGTTATGAACCTGTCCCTCTAGTACATTCTGTTGATTGTGGTAATGAGGTTAAGGTCTCTGGAGTGTGTGGTGCAGAGGGATTGGGATTTCTTTAGCTGTAGCATTTCTAACAGAGCTGGGTCAGACATGGCTTTGTAAGTCAAGCAGAGATCGCCTCTAAGTAGGCGATATGAGACAGAGAATAGTTGGAGTTTTTTGAGCCTGTCCATATAGGACAAGTGTTTAAGGCCTAGGATCCTCTTTGTGAGGTACTTTTGTGGCCTCTCCAGTTGCTGCAGATGTCTATTGAGGTACATGCCAAATGGGTCATTGTACTCAATGATTAGCCTAATGAGGGTAGAGGTGAGGGAGACAATGGCCTCTTTCTTCCTGGATGCAAAACCCTTAGTAATGAGATGTGCTACATAGAAGGACTTTCTAACCAAAATGGCAATGTGGTGATCAAAAGAGAGGTTGCTGTCAACCTGTGTTCCCAGATCTCTTATAACACTTTCTGCATTTAGTGAACTACCACCAATGTGGCAATTCATGGAAACTGGGTTTTTCCCAAAGGGGATAATGACACATTTTTTGGCATTGAGCTTAAGGCTATGGTTCTGACACCAGTCGTTTGTCTCAGTGAGGCCATTCTGTAGGATGTCAACATCACTTAGGGAGTTAATAATAGCTCCCAACTTGCAATCTTCTGCGAACTTTGTCAGCCAGAGTCCCTTCATGTTGGCCTGGACTTCAGAGAAGTAGATACCAAACAGGGGAGGACCCAGGACCAAGCCCTGTGGGACTCCACTCATGACTAGTCTGCAGTCTGGCTTGGAGTCAGCTACTTTTACAATGTGAGTTCTATCTGTGAGCCAGTTTGCAACCCACCTAGTGATATAGGGATTGATGCCTAGCTTAGTGAGTTTTTCAATGATTCCTGAGTGGGGAATGGTATCAAAGGCCTTGGCCAGATCAAGGTAGGCTGTATAAACCACCTTGCCTTCATCCACAGCTCTGATGACTGACTCAAAGAAGTCAACCAAGTTGAGCAGGCATGATCTACCCTTCACAAAACAAAACCGTGTGGGATCCAAAGTTTGGAGATTCCCTATATCCTTGTTTATTAGGTCCATGATGATGCATTCCATAGCTTTGCATATCAGACTCGTCAGGCTAATGGGGCAATAGTTCCCAGGGTCTGTAGTCACTCCTCCTTTGTGGAGAGGGATGACTATAGCAGTGTACCATTTGGTAGGGACAATGCCTGAGGTGAGGCTGTGATTGAATAGGGCACACAGGAGAGATGCCAGTTCACTCTGTAGTTCATGTAGAACACAGCCAGGGATATTGTCAGGTCCCATAGAAGCTGTATTCTTGGCCTTGGACAGTGCTGTTTTAACCTGTGCAGCAATAGTACTGGGTGCTTGGCAATTTATTGGTATTGTGATTGGTTCTTTGGGGGGGGGGGCAAACCTTGGCACTGAATCTATAGGCCAGTATATTGGCAATATCTGTTAGCTCGGTATAGGAGGTACCATTGTGCAATAGTTCAGAGCAAATCTGGGTAATGCCATGGAGATTCTTTACATAACTATAGAAGGTCTTGTAGTTGTCTACACTCTCTGCTGAATTCTGTTTTCATAGCTAGCTTTAGAGGATTTGATGAGGGATCTAAACTTTTTGTTTAGGCTGATAAGGGAGTTTTTCCATTCTTGGGACTTCACCTTATTCCACATCAGTTTCCTCCTTCTGCTGTAGAGTTTGTTTATAGCAAGGGACCACCAGATTGGCTTTGTTTTTTTTTTTTGGAGGAGAGCATCTTGGTTCTATTGGGTATGGCAAGATCCATGCATTTGTGTACATGTTCGTACAGGGTATTGGTGTATGATTTGGCAGTCATGCAACTATTCCCCATTTGCATGGGTGCCATGAAGTTAGCCACCTCTGTTTTTAGGAGCCCAAAGTTAGCTTTGGAGAAGTTTTTCATGGTGTTTACCTTTGTGGGGGGTGGGGGGTGGGAGGGATGTGGATTTCCACCTGAATTGCTGTCTTACCCAGTGTCAGCTGCACCTGAAGTATCTCTGATGTGTTATGTTGGGCTGCCAGTCTGGAGATGCGTGAATCCTTTATGAATATGGAAACACCACCACCTTTGGAGCTTCGGTCCAAGTTCTGGGGCCGAAAGGTGTGGAAAGAGTTATAGCCTGGTGGTGTAGGGGTGCTTTCTGCTGCCTTGAACCAGGTCTCTGTTACAGCACAAATGTCGATGTTTTCCATTTTAAGGAGTGCTTCGAGCGTGTGCATTTTGAGATTTAGACTTCTAGTGTTGAGCAGTATGACCCTCAGATTGCATTTGTTTGTAGCTGTTATGGTGGTAATTTGGTCTTTGGAACACCACCTATAAAAGGCACCATTAGTGGTGGGAAGAGCCTTGGCCAGTAACCGGAAGCCCAGGGGTGACAGATTCAGGCCATCTCTGGCAAAGCATAGAGGTCTGTCAAATATGTCATCCCAGGCAGACAGATACTGGATCCCCTTAGAGTGACACCAGAAACTTAGCCAATTGTTGAATGTAATGGCTTGGGTCTTCATGTGGGCATGCAGTATCATATTGATGATGTGGCAGGAAGACGTGTTGCGCTTATCTGTTGTGGCCATCAATGTCATTCACATCTGTAACAATGTCCTGCCATACATGCTCATGGCAGGCCCTGTCAGTCTAGTCTGTGCTTAAAATGCATCTTCCATTTGCATATAGAGCATGCAACAACACTGTCTTTGCTGGTAAGGGCATTTCCAGTTGTTGATGCTGTTTTGGTGCCATCTACATTCTGTACAGTAAATGGGGATGTACACCTATCATAAGTGCTAGGACACAGATATAGCTGTCATCAGCTGTGTCCCTCCTCCATCCATGTGACAGAAGTATCTACAACAAGTGGCATGCCTGCTATAAACCACCATCGCATGCCGTGTCCACACAGTAATCTATTCAGGACAGCATGGGTACAGGAAGTGGTAAAACATGCATTCTGTGATCTTCCATACTGGCCTGTGTTCCTCCAAGCCACACTCCTATGTGTCACTCAGAACACATCCTCAGCACCTGCCCCATTTACGAGAAGTACCTACCCCTACATGAACTGCCACCTTGAAACAGTAGGCATGTGGTCCAACCCATGCCAACTCATGATGGTACTCAGGTCATCCCAAACATTCAGCAGTAAATCAGGTGGGCTACTGCTGTCTGGACCTGTCCCTGTAGGCACACATACTGCATTCTAACCTCCCTGTGTTGTCTATATCAGTGTCTGCAGTGGCTGTTGGGAAACCCCCCACCACATAAGGTACGTATAGTTATTCAGCATCTCCACCTTCTACTACCTGTATATCCTTGCCATAGCAATGACACAATATTTTGTTACCGTGTAGAACACAGCAAAAATCTCTTTTGAAAATCTACTTGGTATACTGCAGTACATTGGTATCATAATGAGCACTGCAGTGGCACCAGTGTCTTTTATTGTGCTAGCATGGATCTGGTAGCATAGTTATTAGGCTAATGAAGAAATTCAGGAGACATTTTTCTGAAATGCATACTTACAGCAACATGTTAGTGGCCCTGCAGTGCACTACAGTTACCATGCATGCTAGTGAATACTCATGGTAGGCAGTAACACATACTGAGCATGGCCAGGCAAATCTGTAATACCTACATCCCCATGGGGTTTTGCAATTACGCATTCACTAACTGAGGTGCAATGACACATCAGTGCTATAATTTGCAGTGTGTTACCATGTTAACTTACAATAAATCTGTTGGCAAATGTGTGTTGCTGTACATGACAGGTACACTTCTGTCTACCTACCCCTTCTCACATGTTTGCTGTGATTATGCTAATGCACGCTGGCACTGGGACACATGCTGCCCATCAATGCAGATCATATGATGTTTGTGAAATGCAACAAAGCCATTCAGCTACCATTTACCTCCTGGTATCAATCTGGTAAATGGCCATGTCTTCTGGACAGGCTGATGTGGAAGGGCTCCTACATAATTCAGCAGGGGGGCAAAAACCTGAAGCAGTCAAATCTTTCTAGTAAATCAGTTACTTAAAAATTGCCCACACAGTTAGTTAATTTACCATTATCCCCGTACCAGTTACATACATAGACTCTCTCCAGTGAGTCTGACAACCCAGTGACCAAAATAAAAACATACATATGTACATGAATAAATACTAAATAAACAGATAAAGCAGACAGTCCCTTCACCATCACCTCTGCTCTCTACACTAACAGTTCAATCAGTCCGACCACTCACTGTTACCCTTTATATTCCTTTTCCTGTCTGTATATACACATCACCCTAATGCAATATCAGAGAAATTGTCGAGGTTCTCACTTTTCTGCATATGTCTCCTATCTTCCGTCCTGCCTGCTTCCCCACCTCCTCGTATTCCATTGAATGCTGTTTGTTGCTGCATGCATATTAATGCACGAGGTATTCTTCCTCTTACCATCTGCCTTCAGTCAGAGCTTGTGTTGCATCCAGCTGTTTATCTGGCATAGAAGGCCACATCCCTGACTATGACCTAGGCAACCAGAGTTTGTTAGGGGCTCAAACACTTGGAGCTGATGAGCATGATTCGAATATCTCAAATTCGTGGTTATGGTTTACGGTACGTAGCGTGCAGTGTTGGGAGTGTATCGTGCATGGATGTAGGTGCAATTGAAGGTAAGTGAGTGTTTTGTAAGGGATTTGTGTGGGAGTTTGAGTGTGTCTGAATGTGTGTAAATGTTGGATGTGCTGATGTATGTATATGTGTGATTGTGTGTGTGCGAGAGACTGTGAAATGTGTGGGTGTGTGTTTCCTTTTTGTGTCTGTGTGATATCCGAGTAAGTATATATAAGTCGGGGGGGGTTTGGGGAGCACAGCCCTTCACATGGGGGGTGCTGGGGGGCTTGCCCCCCTGCTTACTTGTAGTATAGGTTTGTTTGTTTGTGTTTTTGTGTGTGTTTTGTTTGTTGTAGCGTGGGTTGGACAATGCATGTGTTGTGTGGTGTATGGTGTGTATGTGTTCGTGACTGTGTGTTTTTCTCGATTGTGTGCTGTTGGGATTACGGACGTTCGACTTTATGATTTCGAAATACTGAAATTCAGTATTTCAAAATTAAAGTCAAAGTTATATATAGTGAATATATATATATTATATATATATATATATATATATATATATATGTATATATATATATATATATATCTATATGGATTCACTTCAGAAGCTCGAAATACTGAAATCTCGAATTTCAGTATCTCGAGCTCAAGAAGTTGAATCCACAAAACAACGAAAACTAAAAACTGCGAAATTCAAATCCTCAAATACCGGAAGTTTTGAATTTTGTGGTTTTACTTCACACACACACACACACACACACACACACACACACACACACACACACACACACACACACACAAAAACACCATCCACCACACAAACACACGCAATCACTCTACTACATGAAAGCAAGGGGGGCAAGCCCCCCTGCACCCCCCACACCCCCCCTACTTAAATATTCTCACTCCGAGGTCGCACTACATACAAACATACACAAAACACCACCACACAAGCTACTTTCTCTTCGCACACACACATCACAGCAACACAACACACTGACACACACCACAGCCCCTACCCAAACCTCTTAACACACACTTACCTGAATACATACCCATAGCGGAACTTTAGAAGTGCGAAATTCAAAACCTCCAGTATTCAAGGTTTTGAATTTCACGCTTCTTTCTGCACAAACATCATTGCATCTGCTGATATTGGTATTAAGGCTAGCAGAAGACAAAAATCCCCATTCATAATCTATGGACTTTGAGCTTCAATTTCATTCTGCAAAAGAAATTTATTTTAGTTGTAACTTTTATTAACATCTCCTGCTCTGAAGTCTGACATTTTGGTGCAGATGATTAAAACTATTCTAATAAGCTTTGTCATGTAGAGTCTGTGTTTGACTTTCTCAGTCTCTGTCTTTACTTGTCAATCCAAACAAACTGCTTACCAACATTGTGCTCCTAAGTTATACCTGAAGACGACTGTGCTGGGAGGGTTTATGCATACAACAGCTATAGTAAATAGCAACCACTCTCACTGGCAAGTTATTGTTGTGTGTTTCACAGAAAAAGAAAATTATAAAAAAACTTATATCAGACGTGAAAGACCATTCAATGTGTGACCAGCAGGCGGTATAACTTACTGGTTCTATGAAAAGGGGTGGAAAACAAAGTGTAGAAAAGTAGAAGAGGGAGTATATCAAGCACAAGAACATAAATCATGACTACACTAAAGTAAAGCAGAATTTGGGGGAAGGTAGCGCACATTCTTTTATGAAGAAGAGCCCACATTTTATTTAAATGAAGAGAGAAAGGAAGCAGGAATGGGAGAAAGGCATGAATGAGAGGAAATGACGGGGATTCTAAGTGGCTGAGTCAAACAAAGCCATAAGGGAGAGTACAGATGAATGGGACAGATGTGCGCACACAAGGGAGAGATCTGGGATATATGTAGACAATGACTGGGGCAAGTGGGTGTATGCAGTCTACTAGCTACTGAATGGCCCAGAGTGATATTAGTGGGACCCAGTAGATGGAAGTTATAGATCCAGCTGGCCAACAGCATAGGCCATACTTGCCTCTGGTTGCCTGATGTACTGGGCAGCCAGCTTAATTAGTCTTATACATACTAAAGGAGGATGCATGGTCATGTAGCATGCCATTGTGCTGTCAGTAGTTACCTCCAGCACAGGTTAAGATGGCACAGATTATTGAGGATGGGCTGTCTGCTTGGCAGTAGGCACTCCTACCTTGTTCACCCACCTCAACTGCATCCTAAACTGGAGAGGTACCGCATGGTGGCTTTTGTGCCTACAGCTTGGATGGGCCATTGTTATCTGCAGTAGATAGACAAATAAACAGAATTATGCCATTAGTGAGGATGAGTTATAGCTGATATAGAAATAGGATGCCACTAGCACAACTGAACCATTAATCTCTGCTGCTTCTTGTAGCAGCTGGCAATATTGTCTTCTCTCCATCTCTCTCTGTCTCTCTCTCTCTCTCTCTCTCTCTCTCTCTCTCTCTCTCTCTGTCTCTGCTGAAACACAAATATGATATGCATGCCACTGCATATAACATACAGGTATAACTGAGATAATGATGGAAGTACAAAGCTATAGCATCACATATAAATGCCACAAACATAAGCCGGTGATGGTGACCAAAAGTACAGAAAAGTACTGCACTAGCATGTGTATGTGCACTTAAGCAAACGTAGGAGAGGGTGTGACCCCCAGAACAAGAAATTACACTATCACAAATAGATACCATGGAGCAGAAACAGCTACATTTCTACAGGTATGTGCAATAGCACAGACGAATGAAGTTATGGCCATGTCAGTTTGTTCCTGTTCAGAGGAATACCTGTGTGCCCTATCCCACAAAACAACACAGTGCCAAACATGCAGCTACCAACTGCAGCAAGACAACTAACAGATTGTCAACTGCAGCAGATATCACAGTTCATAGGTACTTACTAGGCTATCGATTTGTGAGAATCTTAAGAAGTCTAGACTTACATTCCCAAAGTAGTTTTTAGCTCTGATATTTTGTACATTAATGACCCAAGATGGGCAGAATAAGGATATGTTGTGACATTTACTTGTTCACCCTATCCATGAGGGAAATGGGTGCTAAACCAGGAATAAATCTGTGGTTTTCAATCCATTCATCTACATTACATTTGAACAGAATAAGAGAACTATTTTGCTTTATGTGGAATGGAATATGGTTCCATAGCAGAGGTACTCTCAGTGATGCATACTTATCCCTCCAACATGTTCTTTTTACATTGCAAAAGAGATTGCAACCCCTTCAGAGGGAGTTCATGCTACCAATGGACTATCAAATGTGTAATAGGTCTGACATGATAGGGTCTGCGGAGGTGCTATACATGAGATGGAGGTCACCTCTTAGTAAGTCATATGACAGCAAGAAGAGGGGCAAGACTTTGAGATGGTCTGCATAGCTTTTCTGATTCAGCCCCCTGATTTTTTTGATTTTTTTCATGAGGAAAGCGTTGTGGTCACACCAGATGTAGCAAGTTCTTGCACAGGTACATATCAAATGGGGCATTATATTCAAATATTAGCTTGATGAGAGACAAGTACAGTGGAATGATTACATCCCTGGGCCTGGACACCATACCTTTAGATATAAGCTGAACGATGAAGGATTATCTTTCTATAGTGGATAAGTGGTGATCAAAGGATAGTTCATTGTCAACATAGGTTCCCAGATCCCTAGTTACAGGATCAGCTTTTAGGGGTGTGTTGTGAATGTGATAGATACAAGGGAAGTCATGACTGACAGAGTATACAGCTATTCGTTTCTTGAACTTAAGTTTTAGTCCATGACTTTGACACAAGCTATTCATCTGGAAAAGTACCTCTTGGAGGATTCTGATGTCATCTGGGGAGTTTATTATGGCCTCAAGTTTACAGTCATTTGCAGATTTGGCCAGCCATAAGTCCTTAACATTTGCTTTGACTTCCAAACAGTAAATGCAGAACAGAAGTGGCCAAGGACTGAAGTGTCTTGTTAAGTTTAGTAAGAACATTATTGGCATCTTGAGAATAACATTAGGTTTACATGCAGTGAGTGTTTTTCTTCGATTATAGAGCCTATGTATACTAATGTTCTACCATAGCAGTTGATTTTTAAACTTGATATTTTTCTGCTTTTGAGGGAGACTGATCCATCTATGCAGCTATTTACATGTGCATAGAATTTGGTGGTAAAGGATTCAGTATAAGCAGTGAGGTTGTCAAGATGGAAGGGGCTTTTGAATGTAATGAGATCATCACTTAGATTTAGTAGATTAGCCTTGGCATAATCTCTGAACACTGAAGCATTGGAAGATGCTTCTGGATTTAATCCTAAGGTGAATGTGACTGATCTCTGGCCCAATTTGACCAGAGAGGAAGTTAGAATTGGTGGGGAGCAAAGCTGCCTCATATTGATAAAAAACAATTTCAGGATTTTAATGACCCTGGTTGGGTTGTAGACTAACTGGCCCAGAGAGTTTGTATTGATGAGTCCAGAAATTCTGTGCATACTTGTTTGAGGATGTGTGGATAGTTGAAGTCTCCTAGGAGAATTATGTTTGGCTTAATGCACAGCAACTCCATACTGGTTGATAGGGTGTATGAGCTGAGGGGATATAGAGTGGGTTCTAAAGTTAGTTATGATATGATAAGGTGTTTTGTAAATAGCAAGCTGGATGTAGAGGAGCTCCAGATCACTATCTTATCTAACGAGTCTAAAGATGAAAAGACCTTTTAAGAATATGAAGACACCACTTCCTTTCTTGCCTTCAACTAATGTGGTGGGCCTGAATGTGTGGTAGGCATTGAAACCCTGTGCTGATGGAGTGCTCTCATTTGGTTTAATCCAGGTCTCTGTGATAATGCATATAGCCATTGTTTCAAGTGCATGGGGTGCTCGTAGGTAGTGCAGATTTTTGTTAAGGCTTCTAGCATTCAGCAGCAATACCTTTGTGTTATCCAGATGCTGTTTCATAATGTTGGAAGCTTTAGAAGACTTATATTGCCTAAAATAGAGGCAATGTGTATGGACAAGGATTTAGTCAATAGACAAAAGCCTTGGGAAAATAGGTGGAGGCTATCACTGGCAAAGCAGTTTGGACTGTCTGCCATCTTCTCCCAGGCTGACATATATTGTAAGACCTTAGAATGACACCAAAACCTAAACTAATTGCTGACATCAGTAATCTTTTGCTTGTATTGTGGCATCATTTATGGTGATGGTAGAATGCTGCTTAATGCTGGGTTCATACTTTCTTCAGACACATATTCCTAGAGTGCCATCATGTCCCTCTTCATATAGTCCAAGGAGGTATGTCTGAAGTCATTTGTACCCACATGTGCTATGGCTATGTCATAGGTGTACTTGTGGTACAAAGACTTGAGTGCATACAGAATGTGGTGAACCCTAAATCCTGATAAACAACTGACCTTGACCCTCTTTTTGCACAGCCTAGTGAGTGGTGTACAGTGTGTCTGACTATGGAGTCACCTATGATGAATATATTGGGATGTGTGGAGGTCTGTCTTATGGGCTTTGAATTGAGTCAGTGTGATGCTTAGATGTATGTTTCATGCTGGGTGTTGCCTGTGTGGCATTTGTGAGGTTGCTGAGGCTACCTTTTTCTTAGGTTACATTTAGGAGGCCTTTTTGGTTTAGGTAGGTTACCTTTAAGAGCCTTAGCATATGTAGGTCTATAAGATGGGTCTGAACTGTGGTTTATTGTGGTGTGGTGTGGTGGTTACAACCTGCACATTATTTATTGTGGGTTCATATGAGATATTTGTCTCCAATAATATTGAGAAACTACATCACTCACCCACTTCATCAGTTTGTTTAAGTAAAAGATGTTTTTCAGTAAACATAAGACAATAGCTACATTGTCTCAGGATGCCAATTTCAACCAATCTGGCTACAGAGGTGGCTGGAAAGTGCAAGTTAATGATTGCAGGTACTTATTAATGTGTTCTGAAGGAGGATTAGGATCTATGTGGTTTGGAATTTGATTACTGGATGTGCTGTCTATCTGGTCATGGAGACAATGCTTGTCTTAACGCTGCTGCACACATCTAGAAATCAATAATCAATAATCCTTTGCTCCTTTCACTAGAAGCAAAAAAGTAGCACTAATCCCAAGCTGCTTCCAGAGAAGTAGTACTAACCCAGATGTTTATGGATCAGTACATTTGCTGTTGTCTTCTCTTAGTAAATACCCTTGGATAGAACCTATAGCAGTTGGATGTAACAGAAAACCAAGCTGCACAAGGGCCCTGAAAAGGTTCTCACCATAACTGCAATGAGGCCACTTAGTAAAGTTCCCTACACAGCACCTATCAGAGGTCAGCAGGAGCCAATGTCCTTCTCCTTCTCTCACCAGGAGCAAAGCAATTGCATTAATCCCAAGATGGCTCTCAAGAAGCAATTTCCAGGCTTTCCACTGATTGGTAGTTTGCAGGAGCTGCATGAAATAATGTCCCTCTGCTTCTTCCCTTGTGAAGAGCAAAGCAAATAATAATCCTGATCTGATTCCTGAGAAGCAGTTCCTAGGTTCATCAGTGATTAGTAGCCAAGTCCCAGATGTTATAGATTTTAAAAGCAAAAAAAAAGAATCGGTTACTTCTCTGAAATGTGCAGTGTCTACAAAATGACTGGAATGGTATGAAACAGAAGACAACCCAAGTTTTAAGAGTCTTAGGGGAATACCCTTCCAGTAGATCTTTCAGTGCCAGTAGAATGAGCAAGTGAAATAAGATGAGACTGGGAGGAGTGTCCAAAGTCAAATTTACTGTTGGGGCAGGCAGCTCAAAAGCTGCCAAGTTTGAAAGCACAATAGGGTTTGGGCAGTTGGGTGGGAACAATCAAATGCAGTCTGGCAACAGCAGTAGTCACAGAGCACTTCAGCTAAATCAGAATGCAGCTAAATATGTGTGACTAAATGTGAAATCCTATTTCTTAGCCCATCTCACTAATTAGTTAGACTGGATTCCTCTTCAGTCAGTAAATGGAAAAGGAATTATTTTCTAAATGTCTGTAGCCAAGAACTTTGAAAAATCCAAGAAGAAAACTTTGAGGTAAAATACAATTTCAAATAAAACAAATTGTAATATAAGATAAAAAGTAGAAGTATCCAAACCTTAAATGAATAAAGCCAATCCAAAATCAAATGCAGTCAGATACTAGCAGTAGTCACACAGAACTTAGCCGAGTTATTCCCATACTAATGGTATATCCTTGGATATCGTACAGAAATAAAATAACGTTAGGAAATGAGTTGTAAAACACAGAAAAAGATAGGATATTAATTATAGCATGATGCACAGCAGAAATGGCAAATACTTGTTATACCATTATGGGTATCCTTGCCTCACCTCTGAGATCTTCAGGGCAGCAGTGGTGCAGTCATTACATCAGTGTCTATACTGCATGCAAATAGGGTGGAAATTAGTTGTCCTGGTCAGTTGGACTCCCAGTTGCAGAATGGACCTGTAGAGGTTTCCAGCAGCCAATTTCTGAAATGCCTGTTTAGAAGAAATAGTATAATTTGGATCTCTTTAGTATATCAGGCAGGTGTTCCCAATGGTGTACTTGCATCGGCAGTCATCACCACTAATCTACTGTGATATAAAATGGCAGACTGGATATCATATCCTATACAAGACTTTGATTAGCTGGTAGTCTGCCCTAACACCACTTGTATGCCCTCAACAAAGCCAAATGTCTACCCATCTCACAAAGAATCACCCTCCTACTTGCCATTAATTACATCAAAATGGAATCTTTGTCCTTCTTTGCCAGCAGATTCTATGAAAGATAACCTCCATGCACCTCCAGTATCTCTCTCCTCCTCAGCTCCAACCTTTGTTACCCCACATGTCTAACTAAAGCAAACAGAACACTATTTCTACATTATATCCTTCAAAATCTAGGAATTAATTTCCATAAAAATATTTAACACCCTATCTTTTCATAATTTCAGGAAACAACTAAAAGCATGTCTCTTTACACAAGGCGAGTGTAAATGCTACACTTAATGAACTGTCATTTAGACTGCAGAAGCCCACAACTCATCTATCATAACATTTTAACAAATCTTTTTTTCTCATGGTTGTTTATCACAATCCATAGACACTCAAGCCCATCTCTTAAACCCAACTCTTAAATCACCTATAGCTAACAAGAGAGGGTGCTTCTCCAAAAGAATATGGCACTGTTCTACCACTCAAACAATGTATTGCTTCCATATTAATCCACTATTTCCACACATGTGGCTTGTTTTTTTTTCTCCGTTCATTGGATCCTGTCTGTTAATGTAATCATTTACTTCATGCTCTGTTTTCTAAATATGTCATTTATTATTATTTTTATTACTGGATAACTGTTCTTTTCTTCCTATCTCTTCTTATTATTTAGTACTGCTTTTTCCTCGTACATATTTCTATTCACCTGCCATTCTGAACCAGTAAATGGTCCTTGTGAATCAGTGTTCTACCCCAGTTAACAAATGAATAAATAACTCCCAAAATAAATTAGTGCCATGACATAGCATAGTGCTCAAACATACACAGTTTGCTTGCACGAGCAAGTGTGAATGGCATATTGATGCCAAGCAGCCAAAATTGCGAAGCCCTTATGTCACCAATGCTTTTCTGTGAATCATAGCAATTCATTGACTGCAGTGAGATTCAGCTTTAGTAGCATATATACAGAACAAACTACTAATTGCTATTATCTTTTACAGCCATTCCACCACATTGATTGCAAAAACATACAGCAAGGAAGCAGCAGCAGACATATCTAAGCAGCTTGGAGCACTATCTGGTAGCACAGAGGCACCAATTTCTCTTGACTGAGCCCAGAAGATGTGCACAGAGATCTACAATAACAGTGTCATGTACATGTGAATACTCACTTATGAATAACCTTTTGTAACAGTAGTGTAGACATGGAAACACTTGTGTTCACTAGTATGCTTTCATGCAGCACATACCTACAGCTCTAAAGTATATAGATCATGCACTTGCAGATCTACAACTGTATCAGAGGAATGGCAGCCCACTGCAACACAACTGCACCACCTACCCCCCTCCAGTCTGCCCTAGTCAGTACTACACCACTGTCATTTGCCTGTGTGTGTCTGCATGGAACTAAGTTGTAACACTATTGAATTTGTGGTTGCATTAATGGTCTGGACTTTACTGACCCCTCCTGCTTGACTTTCACAGGGTGTGCTTCTCTACCATGAGTACATCTGCCAGGGACATCCACACATTGCGCCTTGCATGATATTCTAGACCCTGTGTCACACATGTGCCCATAACTTATAACCGCTCAGACATTTGCAGGATGTCCAGATTTTTGCCTCATAGTTTTAGTCTGCTCCTCATAAAATTTGTGGTTTTCTGGTATATTGAGAACTGAAGCCATTAGGATAGACATTTGGATTTCATATCCTTCAGAAAATTTATGCTAATGCAAAACCTGCTATTTATCAACTTTCTAAGTGTGTAATAGCAATGTTTAAAATATGTCCATTTGGGGCCTTTGTCTTCCCATTATTTTTGTTTTTGTTCAAAATTCTTGCATGAATATGTTGAGAGGTATGTGTGCCCCTATGACCCACCACTCCTGCTATCATGGAAGCTACCATCCTCTATACTTCCCAGTGGACTACTGTGTGTCACATGCCACAGCATCCCTGCACAGGTCTGCTCCTACTACTACACACCTTGTTATACTTCCAGCATATATATATATGGCCTCATCATTTACCATTCGCCGTCCAAGTCTGACTTGTGCTGATTATCCAGGCCAACGTAGGTGTGACATTGGTAGTGCATTGTGCACACACATCACCTATCTATTAATATGGTTTATTATCTTCCTTGGTGTACCTGTCCTTCAAAGGTGGCAGATGAGAAAAGTAAGGCAAGTTCAGCCCTGCATAGAATGAAGTCCCGCTAGAGGCACTCCAGTCCAATGAGTAATATTTACTTGGGAGATGAGATTGTGTGTGGGATACAGTGGTCCACGTTGTTAATGCCATACATGGGAGAATCTCATAAAGCTTCAGTGTTGGCAACATGTTAATGACATGATTAGGACAGCCTCTCAGAAGGCATGCTATATAGTGGCAGCAAGGACTACTTCTGGAGGGAGACCTTCTCACACTGCAACCCTCATAGATGATGAGTCATTTTGTTATCCCTTTATGGTGTTGATGACAGAATGGGTATCATACCTTGAGATGAGGACCTAGCTTCTGGTAGTTGCCAGATACTTCATATTTCATAGGTTCATAGGTAAGTAGTAGGCTATCTGCGCAAGGGTATTTATAAGCCTAGCCAGAATGTGTTGGCTTTCGCCACCCCTTTAGATTAGTTCCCTGTGCCTCTGTCCAGCAGAGCCATTAGTTCCCTGCGCCACTGTCCAGCAGAGCCACTGCAGTGATCCCCAGGGTAAATTTTCTGTTTCCCATCCACCCGTTAAGGTTTCTCTTGAAGAGTGTTAGTGAGAGGCTCTGCCTGATGCATATTGGAATCCTGTTCCAAAGCATGGGGAGTCTCTGAGATAGGAATCTATCCCTCCAGCATGCCCTATTTATCATTGTGGTGAGGTTTATATCTCTAGAGCATGTGGCTCTCTGGGATTTGTTTTTTTTTTTAGGTGGAGCATGTCCATCAGTTCTGGGTTGGACATGGCCTTGCATGTCAGGTAGAGATCACCAGTGAGTAAGCGGTATGCAACCAAGTACAGCTGGAGTTTCTTGAGTCGGGTTGCATAGGGCATCTGTTTGAGGCCAGTAATCCTCTTGGTGAGGTACTTTTGTGGTCTCCATATTTCACATGGAGACCAGCCAAGTTAATACCCATACCCCATATGCTGTACACTGACTCTGTCCAAGTCAACATGAGGGAGTAGACCCTGATTACCATCAGTGTGTTCTAGCGGTAAATCAAGTATTCAGGCTCAAAAGACTGCCGGCACAGGAAAGTGTCTGATAACTAGCAGCACACATCCACATTATGTGCATAAGAACTACAAGGCATCACAACTTGTTAGGTGGTCAGTGTCATTCTGTTGTTTCATACACTGTGAAATTACTGGCCACAGCACTGTTATGGTGATACCTGTAGGGGTTGTGTCATGACAACAGGCTGATGTTGGAACCTGTGCATGGTCTGATGATGATGCAGACATTGACTCAGACACCATGCCAGGACACATTGACTCTGCCTGCCTCGCACTTGGATGGTTTTACCTCATTTCCTGTGGTTACACTATGCCCTCTTCCATACCTGCAGCCTTAGAAGATGTACAGCATGGGGGCTCACCATAAGTGTTAAAGTGGGGCTCCACTGTGATTGACAGCAATAAGGAAATCTTCTATGACACTGATGTTCCCTCTGCCTGTGACCCAAATCTCTGCCTGTAATGACTAAAAGTTCCACATTCCCTGATTGTGTCAGTGTGCCCCTAGTCACCTGTGCAATTGATGGCAGCCGTGACTGTCATCATCCTTCTTCCATTGTGGTGTAAGTGGAGATGTCTGACGCACTTTGTCACTTTATCATGCACTGCTCAGGACAGACTTTAGATAGCACTACATGCATCCCGTTGCTCTATGTAACATCCCATTGCCACCCATGTACACATCAGAGCCCATAAAGGAAAATGGAGAGATGAAATCAGCAAGAAAAGGAGAGTAGTATCGCTGGAACTGAATTAATATTCAAGTCCTGGTAAGTACCTTCATGTGATGAACCCTGTTTTCACAAACTCTCACCAAGACACCACTAATATATAGACTCCTAACTGGAAAATCCCAGGTCCAGACACAGTAGCTAACTTCTGGCTAAAAGCATTAACATCTTTGCATAAATAATTACCCCAAAGAATTATTTATATGTGCTTCCTGAATAGACACCAACCTGGTTAATTATAAGAAAAATGATTGTGCTCTTTAACAGTGAACCTGCAAGCCATCCCAAAAACTATCAATCAATAACCTGACTTCTGACAATACACAAGTTATATTATGGAACTAATGCAGATATAATTGGTTGTCATTTAGAAAAAACTCAGCTGTGGCAATAAAACAAAAGGGTAACAAAAGAATGTTATACGGAACAAAGGAATATCTGTTGCTCAATAAAGCCATAATAGAAAATCGTAAAAAGGCAAGGAATTTAAGTATGGCATGGATAGATTACAAAAAAAAATTTGAAAGTTTCTCACATTCATGAATAAATGAATGATTACAGATTTATAAGAAACACACTACTCTTGCCAATTATATTACAGTGAACATTAAACACTGGCAAACCACTTTGCACTTAAGTCAAAAAAGTAAAAAAAAAAAGTCAAAAGTAACTTTATTGTCATTCAATCATGCACAAGTATACAGCTGAACAAAATTTTGTTCCTCCAAGCTCATGCACAAAACAGAACACAGCAATACATAAACAAGAACAACAAAAATACACATATAGAACAACAGTGAAAATGAGCCAACCAAATACCCAGAAGCTTCAAAAACTGAGCACAATGCATGGACTACTTCGATCACCCTCTACACCATTGCCATCTCACATGCATCACCAGCAACATATAAGTCCCATTTCTTTCTTCTGAACATCCTCTCGACACCACAGACCTCACAACCACTGCTACCTGCAGGCCCAAACGGCCACATCATCACTAACAACATCCAAGCCTAAGTCCTTCCTTCTGACCTTCCTTCTGATCACAGACCTCACAACTGCTGCTATCTGGAGGCCCAAATGGCCACACCATCACCAGCAACATCCAAGCCCAAGTCCTTTCTTCTGACTTTTCTTCTGACACCTCCGACCCTCACAACCACCATCCAGACTATCACCGTCACCAGTTCCATTTCTCCAACACTATCTGCCATGTCCCCAAGTCCAATCCAGTTACCACAAACTCAATGAAAACAAATTTGGTCCCTTTAAATCCTATGGTTTCTGCTTTCTGCACTCCATATCAGCTCAGCTAAGCTCACCACTGTAGGCCCAAACTTCCACCACTGAATGTTTCCAAGAGACAGGCAATACATTCCAGCGAGGACACTAACTGACACAGTGAATACCACAACTGCAACATCTGTACACTCAACGAACAAAAACTTACTAACCATCTCAAAAAATCATGAGATACACCACAAAAGCAAAAAGTGTGCAATGGGAGCCCAGAGAGGCCACTGCCATGCAAGGCACTGACATCTTATAGAAAATTAAGCCAAGACAAGGGCAAATTTTTATCCCAGGGATAAAAGTTCAAAGGGGAATATTCCAGGGAGATTCTTTGTCACTGCTGGTGTTTTGTCTTGCTCTTAATTCATTAAGTTGTTTACTTAACATATTAGCCTTTGGTTACAATTTAGCTCGCAAAAAAACATTATTTAAAGATTTTTCATTTACTTTTTAAAGATGGCTTAAAACTGTATAGTTCATTAGATGAGGAGAAAAAAGCAAAACTACAAATGGATAAAACTTTAATATAAGAATAACATTTGGTCTTGATAAATGTTCAAATGCTGCATGTCAAACAGGACTAAGAAAATGTCAACCTGGGACAGGAAAGTAATATAAAGAAGCTTCAGCAAAAGGGATATAAATATTATGGAATAGATGAAAGATGACAATAAAATAAGAACAAATGAAAATAAAGCTCAGTAAAACTGCCTTGATATCTAGGAATAACATCCAAGCTAAACAATATATGGGCCTCCTCAAAACTGATTACATGTATATATATATATATATATATATATATATATATATATATATATATATATATATATATATATATATATGGGTCTAGGACTATTGCACGAAGCTGCAATAGTCAAACCCAACATCACCAAGCACATTTTAATGAAAGCGCTTTTACCGAAAAAGTACTTTCATTAAAATGTGTCAAAAAAAAAAAAAAAAAGCATTTATGCAGGGGACTATGCCCCCTGCACCCCCCATGTGGGGGGCTGTGTCCCCCACACCCCCCTACTTTTATATTCTCACTCCGAGACCAGACTACAGTGGGGAAAAGGGAATCTTCCCTTATCTGCACTGTAGTACGGCCTCCACAACAGCATACTTACGCTAAAATGATGCTTCTGTGAACAGCATTTTCGCATAAGTATGTTCGGCCATGAGTGATTCAGGAAAAAGTGCATCGGGGATTAGTACTGAACCCATATATATATATATATATATATATATATATATATATATATATATTATTGTTATTGACATTTGATTACCAGGAAAGTATGACTGAGTAGGAGCCCATTTTCATTTTCAGTGGAGGCCTGAGGAGAAAAGCTCCAAAGTAAAGCAAAAAAAAAAATCTACATTTTAAATAATTATATCAAATTAGACATAATGTGCCAGCATTGGTTAAAAATGGCTATACCTTGCATGACAATGATTTAATATTTAGAGAAATTTTAGCCAGTTTATAGAAATTAAAGGTAAGTTATTATAATACAAACAGGAATTGCAATATGCAATATTGCAATAAGACAGAGAATCAGGGTAGAAAAACTGAAGTAAGGATTTGAGCAAAAAAAAGGGCAGTAAGGAAGTATACGGTATGAACAGGTACTTGTTCATATTTAGGGATATCGTTTATCCAGGATTTGAACAAGAAGAGAGCCAGAATTTGCCTAGAAAGTATTTCAGAATGTTTTTAAAGGATTGGGGGGAGTATTGAACTGATGGATATACAGTGGATATAAAAAGTGTACACACCCCCATTAAAAAGCCAGATTTTTGTGATATAAAAACATGAGACCGCAATAAATCATTTCAAAACTTTTCCCACCTTTAATGTGACCTATAACCTGTACAATTCAATTGAAAAACAAACAAACTTGTAGGGGAAAAATATAAAAAATAAAAATCGTACAATAAGCTGGTTGCGTAAGAGTGCACACCCTTAAACTAATATTTTGTTGAAGCACCTTTTGATTTAATTACAGCATACAGTCTTCTTAGATAGGAGTCTATCAGCATGGCATATCTTGATTTGGCAATATTTCCTTGCAAGAGTGCTCCAAATCTGTCAGATTGCAAGGTCATCTCTTGTGCGCAGCCCTCTTCAGGTCACCGCCACAGATTTTCTACTGGATTTAGGTCTGGGCTCTGGCTGGGCCATTCCAAAACTTTAATTTTCTTCTGGTGAAGCCATTCTTTTGTTGATTTGGATGTATGCTTGGGTCATTGTCGTGCTGAAAGGTGAAATTCCTCTTCATCTTCAGCTTTCTAGCAGACACCTGAAGGTTTTGGGCCAAAAGTGACTGGTATTTGGAACTGTTCATAATTTCCTCCACCTTGACTAAAGCCCCAGTTCCAGCTGAAGAAAAGCAGCCCCAAAGTATGATACTGCCACCACCATGCTTTACCATGGGGATGGTGTTCTTTTGGTGATGCAAAGTGTTGTCTTTGCACCACACGTACCTTTTGGAATTGTGGCCAAAAAGTTCAACCTTGGTCTCATCAGACCATAACACATTTTCCACATGCCTTTGGGAGATTTAATGTATTGTTTTGCAAATTTTAGCTTGACCTGGATGTTCTTCTGTGTATGAAAAGGCTTCCATCTTGCAACCCTACCCCATAGTCCAGACATATGGAGAATATGGGAGATTGTTGTCACATGTAGTACACAACCAGTACTTGCCAGAAATTCCTGCAGCTCTTTCAGTGTTGCTGTGGGTATCTTGGCAGCCTCCCTGGCCAATTTTCATCTTGTCTTTTCATCAGGGACGCCCAGTTCTTTGCAACATCACTGTTGTGCCATATTTTCTCCACTTTTTGATGACTGTCTTCACTGCACTGTGTTGCATGGTATATCCAATGCTGTGGAAACTTTTTTGTACCCTTCTCCTGACTGATACCTTTCAGCAATGAGATCCCTTTGATGCTTTGCAAGCTCTCTGCGAACCATGGCTTTTGCTGTAGCAGGCAACTGAGTAACTGTCAGGAAAATCCTACTAGGACAGCTGAACTTTATTTGGGGTTAATCAGAGTCCCTTTGATTGATGGCAGGTGTGTACCCAAGAAGACTGAATGCTGTAATTAAATCAAAAGGTGCTTCAATAAAGTATTAGTTTAAAAGTATGCACGCTTATACAACCAGCGTATTGTACTTTTTAAATTTTTTACATATTTTCTCCTAACAGATTTGATTGTTTTTCAATTGAATTGTACAGGTTATAGGTCACACTAAAGGTGGGAAAAGGTTTTGAAATAATTTATTATGGTCTCATTTTTTTATATCACAAAAACCTGGCATTTTAACAGGGGTGTGTACACTTTGTATATCCACTGTAAGTAAGGAGTTCCAGGTTGTAGCAACATGGTGTGACTACAGACCATGCCAAGCAGATCTGACAGATTTGTGGACAGACAGGAATTTTTAGTCATTTGACTGTAATGACCAAGTGAGAACATAGTTGTACAGAATGATATTTAGTGCTGGACAAGCAAATGTATGTTGGACAATTTTATGAGTTAAGAAGCTGTTTATATATTAGTCGATGGGATAGTTCTAACCAGTTTAAGCTTTTTATTGCTATACAGCAGTTGGTTCTGAAAGGGGTATTTTCCTGCAAATTTAGCCACTTTATTATAGCATTGTTCAAGTTTTGCTTTTTGTGATGCCTGGTGATTGATAAGGATGGGAACATCATAAAGCAGTGAGGGAAGGAGGTAAGTATTGGCAAGTGTAGTTTTAATTGCATTTGTGAGAAGCTTTTGCCTCTATTAAGCATCCCTAGTTTTGGTGAGGTTGTTTTATGGAAGTTTGTATATGCAGATCAAAAGTAAGGTTATCACCCAGTATCACACCTAAGAATTTGCTATGACAAGTGGTTGTATTATTAACAGAAATTTTTTTTTTCATGAGAAAGGGGTTTGGGGAAAAATAAGTAGTTTGGTTTGAGAATGATGAAGTTTATATCACGTGGGATCATCCATTAATAACATTTCAAAAAATAGATGTTAGAAAACCACATATAGTAGTCCATGAAAAAAGACAAAAGTAGCATTGATCAGTGAAATTGCTACTCCCAGTAACTGCAGTGTCTTACATACAGAAAGAGAGAGAGAGACAAAGTCATAAAATACCAGAATTTGCAGGCAGAAATGAGAACAATGTAGTAGAAAGATGCCCAGACATTTTGCAATAGTAGTAGGAGGAATGGGTCTTATTAAACAGTCATACTTAGATAGGCTACCAATACATGTGACTCAAGTATGAAGTATGAATTACAGGAGACAGTTCTGAGCACATTGTCGGTGATGAGAAGAGCACTAATGACTAACATCAAAGACTGAAACAATACTAATTTCACAAACTCTAATCATACCTTGACTTAGGAATGGGGTGCATTCTTGTCATGGTATTAAAAACCCAAAATACTTGGATTAGATGTTGTCACTTCATCTATTCTGGCATATATTTTGCATGACAATGTCTGGAGGAGTGTGATGTGGTTGATGGTTGTTTGTTCATCACCACTGTTGTCACCTCTGTGGGTTGGTGGGCTGATGGTTCTGATGTTTCCTATTGTTGCAGGTGTGGAAGGTCTCAGTACTCGATGACTGTGCTGCCTGCTTCCCTAGTATCATGTTATGCAGCATGCTACAAACAGATGATACAAACAGCTGACAAGCTGTGGCAGGGGCATACTGCAGTGTTCCCAGGCATATCTAGGCAGCAGGTGAAGCACACACTATATGATATTCCTGATTTGGAAATGAGTGATGTTATGTTGCTCAGTCATGCTTTGTGGGCGCTGCATGGGCATCATCAGTCAAGGCTACGGGAGATAACGTGCATAATCTGCAACATACTAGGGACTGGTAGTGAGATATTGGGGAGAGGATTAGACATGTGTGCACCCTGTCTGTGGCTTTAGATAATGGCTGCACTGGTGAGTCTACACTTACCTACCATGTGGCCCTGCGGGATGTCAACATGCAGGAAGCAGCAATACAGATGACTTGTCCACAGGGCAGGAGTAAGTACTAGGCAATCAGTCTGCACACCATTACAAGTTTGGCCAAAATCCCCTATTCAAATGTTACCTCCAACCTCAAGGAGGGCAAGTCAAGATAAACCAGGGGAGAATTTGAGGTTGCCCATCCAATTATCTAAGACTATCTTGAAGGTGGTAAGGGTGTTACTTAGCTTGATATATAGTGGAAGTTTCTTCCAGAGATGAGAGATACATTGGAACAGAAATTTATCACACCAAAATATTATTTATGATGAAGGCTTAGTGCCTTGAACTAGGTATTTAAGCTACCATTTGTTCTGTAAAAGAATAGGGGGTAAATAGGGGTTGTATCTTAGATTCTGACAGACAACGGACATTGAATAAGGGTAAAATTAGATATGCGACCATGTTTAATAGAGGAACTAATGAAGTCAAGAAAATAATGCAGAAAAATTGGAATATCCCCAACTATCATGCCTGAGTTGAAATCTTTGATCAATGATAAGCCAAGTTTTGCATATAGGAATTGCAAAAATTTGAAAAGTTGATTATGTTATAAAGATTTCCAAGTAGGGAATACTGTCAAAACATATAGCAAATATGGAACTTTTCTTTGTCATGGCTGCAGCTGTTGTAGGGATATTATTAATGACATTACTTACATATGTCCATCAACAAAAAAGACAAATTATTTTTACTGTTATGCTACTTGCAACATTGCCTGTGTAGTTTATGCTACATGCTGTAAATGCCCATATTTTAATGTCGGCAAATGTAGCTGAAGACTTAAAGATCGTATTACTGAGCATAAGTCCAGCATACGTAGGAATATTCAGATGAATGCATTAGCTAAACATGTTTTAGATGCTGATTCTTCACATAATTTTAAATTCAGAGTCATTGATGTCATATATAGAAATGTTAGAGGGGTGATATGAATAATATTTTAGAAATGTTTGAATATAATTGGATTTTTAAGGTTTGAAGGAGATGTATTTCATGGTTTGAATAGTGCAATCAGTATTAAACCTATTTTAATTAAAAACAAATGCAGTATCGTTGACAAAGTTTTAACCTTGTATTTGTATGTGTATGTTCTTATTGGATAGCTGTGCCATATGATTAATTTAAATCTTAATATAAATAGGTGCATGTTTTTAATTGTTTGTTAAGCACTGATGAAGGGTAGATCCCGAAAGCTTTGTGTTTGTACATTTTTACATTAAAACTGTTGAGTGTGAATGTATCTATGTTTTTTTTTATTTTTGCTACTGATTGGTTTCTGACATAGCTCACCATAATATTTATCCTTTGTCTTATTTAAAGAATAGGGGGTCAAAGATGTTTGGATCTCTCTGGGATTGAAAGGCTAGACACAGATCTCATTGGAAGAGTCTAAGAAAGAGGGCTGACAGTCTGTCCTGATAACTAAGATTTTTGAGACCACAGTTCCTTTTAGTTATGAATCTCTGAGGTCACTCGGGGTGAGTGATATGTTTAGACAAATACATGCAGACAGGGCATTATACTCAATAATGGACTGATGAGATATGAGTAAAAGGGAATTAAGACTTCTTTAGCTCTAGTGGGCATGCCTTTGGAAATTAGATGAGACAGACAGAAGGCTTTCCAAAGTACTGTGGAAACATGATGATCAAATGATAAGGAATTAACAACCAGAGTGACTAGGTTTCTTATGACAGCATCTGATCGAATGGGTGTGTCACCTATATGATATGGGAAAATGTTTTGTTTACCAAAATGAACCATGCTACAGTTTTTCATATTTAATTCAAGACCTTTGTCCTTGCTCCAATTGTTAAGATGATCTAACCTGTGTTTGAACAATTGCCAGTCAGTAGAAAATCAAATAACAACACACAATTTACAGTTGTCAGTAAGTTCAGATAACCATAGGCCAGGAGTGTTGACTTGCAGGACTGAGAAATAGATGCCAAATACATGATTATCATGGGCACTGTCAGGGTGGTATGCAGACACACAGGCTATGAACCCCTTTGCATTGCACGTTATCAAACAGTTGATGGAATGGTAGCCCATCTTGTTGATGTAATGCTGTGGACACCAGGTGGGATTTTTATTGCAGGCTATAGATCCTAACATTTTGGGTAGGTGGGCAATATCATAAGATCCACTCATGGTGGTGGCTTTCTCTCCTGTTGTGTCAGGAAAGCAGATGTGTTTATCCATATATGGTAGCAATTTACCAGGGAATATCTTGAATATTCTATAGCCTAATTGCCTGTGAGATACTCATTATGTGAAACGTCTGTCCTTGAAATCCCCCTGTGACTAGAATAGTGACACAAACACCTTGGTATCCACTGGTGTAGCAAACCTTTGCATTCTTCCAGTTAGAGTTTGTGGGCCATACAGATTAATCAACACCCATATAATATCTCTGGCTTCATAAAAGCTGTGTAGTGGCTATTGGTCTCTAAGTTGATGTGATGGAACATTTTGGTGGTACCACTATCTTTGGTGAGTGCCACTGCATAACTCCTTGGGGTGACCACAAGTTGTGCTAAAGAAATGCTCCTGAAAAATAGCTGTTGCTGCTCCTAGCATTTTTCTCTTGCAGCACCATAAAGTTCAGCATTCTAGTTTCCTTTATAGTCAGATGAACGTGTCAGTGCCACTTCATACTTGATGACTATGAATCATGCTCTGCTTTCACTAGACCTCATTTACATGTCATTATAAAAAAAAATACTCTCATTACACTGCACTGCTTTATTTGCATGCCAAGATAATTTAATTTACATGCTCGTTTTTCTGTACATTTTAGCATGTGGTGCTATGAATTATTACCTGGGTACTCTGGACTTTGACATAAGCCCAATGCATACTTTACAGTCTAACAATGAACACGAGCCTGTGTCTTTAGGAACAATTTTCTTTCATAAAACTTTAGCAGTAGAGATTAATTTTACCAACTATTTCTAAAAGAGAAATGTATTTGTGTAAACATTTGACTTTATTATTTAGTATGCTAATGAAAATAGATGAAGGCAGCTTAGATTCTATATCGATTTTATTCTGAGACAAATTAAAGTATTTGATTCTGTCTCAATGTATGTATTTAAGACACAGAAATTAAGGCAAAATGTTTACTCTTGGATTCCTTCCAGCGAGACTTTGGTTGGGATTCAGAAAGGCTTACTATGAGGATGAAGCCAAAATATGCCCCCCCCCACCATGGCAATTCTTTCTGATTGCTAGACTGCTCTACTGTTGAGGTTTCCTGCTAGCTTCAGTGCAGAGGGAGATATTTCAGGTAAAGCCGCATGATAATATGAAACCTGGGAGAATGGCTAATGCTAATTAGCCATGTGCTGTCCCCTGAAAATGCCAGTAGTCTTGATTTGTACTGCTGAGTGATTCAGAAAATAACTTGGCCTTGGTGTGTGTGTCTGTGTGTGTGTGTGTGTGTTGGAGTGTGCATGTGGGAGACTGGGTGAGTGTTTCTGTGATTATGAATGACTGCGGAGGGTCTTCTTTGCTGTTGGGTGGATGTGTGTGTATGTGTTTGTGTAATTGCATGATTGTCTGAATTTGTGTGCATGTGAGTGTGTGTGTTGCATGTGTGCGTGTTGGAGGGGGAGATTGTAGGGGGAATACCTTTATCAACGCAATGCATATGCTAGGGAAACCACTTAAGCCAGCAGGTCAAACAGCACTAATGTTGTTTAATGTGTGATTCTGAGACATGCAAATGAGTCAATAATGAGGTCTTCTTCATTGTGGTCACAGTTGTCTATGAATTGCTTTCTCTCATTCTCTTGGTTATCAACCTACCTGCAGTAGGCAATTACTGTGAGCACTGAGCCTTTTTCTGAATTCCAGGAGTAGTCTTGACAAAAAATCCAAGATGATATGAATAGGGCCTGCTGGACAGACAGGTATGTATCCCAGGGACTATCCCTTCTATGGAGCAGGCTTCCCATTCATTTGAAACTGAGTTCCTTCCTAAGCCAGTTCAAGTGCAACTTGGACAATTGGATGGGAAACAGGAAATTCATCCCTGGTTTAGCATCTATGTCTCTAATGGACACAGGCAACCGATAAATGGCTCATCTCCCAGGCCCCTGCATGTAAATGTGTCATCTCCCAAACCTCTTCTTACATTCATCAAGGGTATCAGAACTTATTAGAGATTTGGGATGCATGGCTAGGCTTAAAAAGGCCCTTGTGGTCGTTAGCCTAGTAAACTGAATCTGTCCAACAGCACTAAACATAAATATCCTGGAATATTCAGGAACTATTCTAAGGCTAACCTCCTGCTATTGAGAACTTGGCAAAATTTCAAGCCCTCATAAACCCTGAGAACACTGCAGCCTATGGAGAACTGTTCACAAAAACCCTGTACAAGCATGTTAACAGCTGCATAGAGGCAGCTGTACCCACCAGGAAGAAGTACAGAACTAACTCAAAAAACAAGCCACCCTGGTGGAATCACAAATCAATATGCTGTATAACAGGAGGAAGAAAATTATGGCAAAAATTAGGAGATGCAACACCCAGCAGGATAAAAGCACTCTCATCAAACTAAAGAAACAACTCAGAGGACAAATAAAGTCTACCAAAGTCAAATTTGAGGTAATTTTGGCATCCCAGGCCAAGGACAACCACAAAGCATTCTTTAGCTATGCCCGCAACTTCAAAGTCAATACACAATTGTGTAAACTCATTGTAAACGGAGCCACCTATACTGAGCCAGAAGATATAGCAAACCTCCTGGCTGATAAATTCAGCTCCAACTTTACCCCTCTCAGCCCTTCAACCTTCCCTCAAGAAATATCATCAAATATAACTCCCCCTACTATCACTAGGGAACAGGTCCTTAATGCTCTAAGACCAAGAACACTGCATTAATGGGCCCAGACAATATCCCAGGATGCCTTCTAAATAGCACGAAACATAACCTATTAGGGCCTCTGGAATTACTATTTAACTGTAGCCTCCAAACAGCCTTTATGCCTCATGAATGGAGAAAGGCAACAGTCATCCCTCTGCACAAAGGTGGGCCATCTACAGACCCTGGAGACTACAGACCCATAAGTCTCACTAGTCTTATATGTAAAGCCATGGAAAGAATTATCACAGAGATAATCAATAGAGATACAGTAAACCTGCATGGCTAGGCTTAAAAAGGCCCTTGTGGTACCTATAAATGAATATAAAATGTATTCAAAAAGCAATCTGCTAGCAACCAAACTGACCACAACACTAGATCCATCATTCTGATATTAAGACAGTATAATAACTGCTAATAACTATTATCTGAATGTAAAAGATAACTGGGCTTGCAATTAATTAAGTAAATGTTACTATTTTTGCTGATCCAGAACCCACTTGCTCACAAGCACTCTAGTCTGCATTACTCAACCGTCAGCTATGGGAGAACCACATTATCTGCAATCTTTCTAGCACCCAAATCAACATCAGCTGCAGAACCTGTTTTAAAAACACTCAATACTGTAAATGCAATTCTTCTGAGATGAGTGGATGAGGTTGAAACTTCTTATTTCTTCCTGTCTCTTGGAGGGATGACCTATGTATGAAGACTTTCGACTATTATTATGACATATTCTAAGCTTTCTTTTTAATTCTCCTTTTTTGTCTTAGCAGTGAAAGTGACCCTCATTTTTTGTTTTAAAATAGAAGTAACTGCCTGTTCTGTTTATTATTGAAAATGTCATCGTTATTATTTTAAAAAAAGACAAGCTTCCTCAGAACCATTAACCAAAACAAACCAAAAGAACTAAATGGTTAAAAAAAAAAAAAAAAAGAAAACAAAGCACTGAGTGATGTACATAAATTTTTTTGAGTGAAGTGCCTCCATTTTCTTTGCATGATTTTATTCTTTAAATTTAAAAAGATGACTACTTATAATGTCAGCTCATAAAGTAATGCTATTAGAAGGGAAAATACCATCTTCGTTACAAAAGAGAATTTCTTGATTTGTTATATTCCAAAATAGATAAGAATGGAGAAATGAAATATTTAAACACAAATGAATTAAACTGCTGAGCATAATACAAAGCATGGTAAAAGCTGAGTAGTAATGATTATAGATGGTCATTCATTTCGGTGTCAGATACTTTCACATGTAGATTGACCTACCTGTTCATATAATTATTAGGAAAGTTAAAACATATGAATCTGTTATTATTTATTCCGACATTGTTTCCCCTAGTGACTATCACAATTTTCGATCTACTTGAGCCTTTTGGTGTACTTGCACTGCACCTGACCATGTCGCCTGTGCTCCAAATTGAAATGGGCTTGGAGAGGTGGAGCAGTTTGGAGAGAAAGGGGTTCAGTGTGTTTTTCTCCCTATATGAGGAAGGGTCCAGCAGGCCCCTATATGTAAAAAATATCTCAGTAGAAGCTTGGAGGCAAGTAGTATGATATGGTCTGTCAAAGGGAAATGTGGGAGGCTTTGTTTAGGAGCATGAGCATGGGTGTGACACTATGGAACACTGCAAAAGAAGAGGAAAGAAACATTGTGCACCCTAGTGTAAGCCTTCAGTTACCCTACCAGCAGTCTAAGGAGGGGGTATGAACTGTTGCTTGGATTCTTAAACAAGTGCTACAGAGACATGTAGTGCTAATTTTGATGCATGAAGAGTCATAGAGCCAATCGGACGTATTAGACACTGAACAGCACTGACACACTCTGGGCGAAGGACTGCATAATTAAAGACAAGCATAGTGATATAAGTGAGGATGGTATAAACAGCAGTAGGCTGTGCTACTGCAGAAGCAGCACTGTAGTCGCATGTCTGATCAATATGATGTATGTCTCAATGTAGGCAGACTAGCATGGCTAAGTCAATGTAGCAGCACACAGCTGCATCTCTTGCTTGTTCAGCTCAAGAAGGGCGTAATAGTGTCCATCAGACAGACCTATGTGGGTGTGCACAGTAAGAGCTAGTCCTATTATTCTTTTTAAATAGGGAGGAAATGGGATAGAAAGGAAAACAGAAATGTAGAAAGGAGGAATACAGCAAACAGACGTAAATTCACAACGGGAGCTATAAGTAAAGTATGAAAGGTGAAGGGAACGAAAGGTATCTATCTGTCTGTCTATCTATCTATCCCTTTTTTTAGGGAACCAGACAGCCCCTTTTGTAAGATTTATAAAAGACAGGTGGGAGGTGGAGGTACTTAGTAACAGCTATAAATGGGGCAGAGAGAGAAGGGCAGGTAGCAGAGGTAGCAAAATATAGAACACAGACTTAGCAAAGGGCAGTATACATTCCAAAGGTGGAGAAGACAATGAACAGACCCAGACCTACAGAGAGTAGACAAGTGATGACTGCAAGGGTTGGACAATGAGTAGGGAATGGGGAATGACACATACGGGAAGTAAAACACTAGCATAGGGATAGAGTGATATCCTGACATGGTCTGAGAGCAGCAAACCCAGGAATCACTCACCTGGGTGACCAATATTATGTGCTGGTTAGCCTTATGCTGGCATGATGGGTGGGGCCTACCATTTATACAATTCCACTAGCTATGACAGAAGGTGCTCTACATTACTGAGGCAGGAATCCAGTTGCCAGGACACATCAACAACCACCAGTTTCAGCACATGACAACAGCAGACCAGGAGAGATCCATCTTGCCCACGTTCAGAAGAGTATACATGTACAACATTAAAAGTAAATTTCAGACTACCTCTACTAAACCTCAGCATCCTACTGATGACACAGGTTGGGGCACTGCAGCTTAAGGTCAGTGTACCTCTTTTGGCACTGGTCAACAGAAAGGGTGATGACAGAGACATTACTGAACATCACAGCAATCATTATTTCCCAGTCAGCACTCAAGTTATCACACCATGCAAGAATGCTGTATTCTCCATTGTCTGAAGTAGCCGTGGTCACTTACACATGAGCAAAAAGAATCATGTGTCATGCTACATAGCACTGAACCATGGTGGTAACAAATGGCAATGCATCATGGCACTACAGGTGTATACATGCTGTATGCTTAATTGGTCACATGCTTTGTGGTCACCATGACGTGCACGGATAGAACCAACATGTGTAGGTAGCACACCAGCAGCGATTCACAGACAGTGGCACTAATTAGCTTCATTAGCATAGCTGCTGCACTAATTAGCTCTTGGTAGCACAATATAAAACATGAGCAGCATTTTATGCAACATTGTTCAATACTATACAACTTTAAAGTAAAGGAATTGCTGTAAAGATTCTGTAGACATGGATCTTCACTGAAGGTCCTGCCTGGTAATACACCTCAGTAGCAACAACACACCCTGTGGTGGATGGAAGTGATGTTGAGGCAGATGCCATGTTATATATGTAACCAGAAATACTTAACATTGACTTGGCATTGTACTCTCTGCTTGGAGCAGGGAGTGCAAACCATTTACAATGGAAACATTGGGAAAGACATGCTGCAGGCGAGTATGAGGTTCAATGGCCATGTGTTGACGCATAATAACAGTATGCAAACAGTAAGGTTCTTAGGTTCATAAGAGATTATTAGGCTAACGGTTAAAGAGCCTTTCAAGCCTAGTCAGTTTTGGTCAAGTTTTAGTCAATTTTCTATCCCTATGTGAAAGATAACAAGGGTCAGCAAGTGGGTTTTGACAATTTTTACAGACTGTCTTTGTCCATAAGGGACATGGATGCCACCCCAATGGTCCAGATTGTGCTTGAAGATGGTCAGGGAAGGGCTCTGCTTCACATGAATAGGAAGCCTATTCCAGAGGAGGGGCAATTTCTGGGACACATATCTGTCTCTCCAGCATGATCTATTTGTGTCACGAGATCAGGTTTAGATCCTTGGAGCTGGTAACCCTTGCACAGTTAGTTCTGCAAATATGCAACATTTCCATTAGAGCTGGGTCAGAGACAGCCATGTAGGTCAGGAATAGATCACCCTTCAGTAATCAGTAGGAAACTGAATACAGTGATAGAGCTTTTAATTGGTCCACCTATGACATGTTGATTATACCCTGTATTTCTTTTATGAAAAACTTCTGAGGACACTCCAACAGTTGCAGGTGCCTGGCAAGATACATGACAAAAGATGCACTGTACTCAGTTACTGGTCTGGTAAGGGGCCAAGTGCAGTGGTACTATGACATCCTTAGATTTCCATGCCATGCCCTTACTTATAAGCTGAGCCTCATAGAAGGACTTCCTGTGTGCACATTGCACTAACTGCATCTGGTACCCAAGATCAAAAAGAGAGCCAGATGACAGCATATTTAAGTGCATCCCAAGGTAAACCACATACATCAACTGACTGACATGTTTCACCCACACGTCTACATGTACTGATGACCACACAGAGAGGGCAACGGCTGGGAATGTTCACTAGCCAGGCAAATGAAGTTCTACTGTAGACCCTCCATACACATGGCCTGTACATTTCTGAGGAAAGATGCTGCAGACAAGGATTTCCAGGTCTTATAGGGACTGATGTAGAATGTGAATATTGTGGTTGGACATAATAGGATTCTTCAACAGGTGCAATGAAGAGCTACATATATTATACACTTTGAAAAGGAAAGAACATGGAACATTACAACAGACAGGCACCCAACAAGGGGAGGACCACTAACATTGATGAGGCTCACTGAGGTTGAGGAGGTTTTTGTCTCAATTGTTGATGGTTCATGGGTGAATACTAGTCTAACTGCCCTGAAGGGCCATTTTAAGCCTAGCCAATAACATGAGATTAAAATCAAATCCTGTACCTTGGGTCTGTGAGGTAAAGACCTTAACCATTATGCCAAACACAACCCTTGTTGACCAGGGGGTTGTGGTCCCACACCTGGGGTGGATTTACTGTGGGAATTGGGCTGCTATCAATCATCTCTGTGTTTTTAGGTGAGGTAACAGGTTAGTAATGTTTTTTTGCCTTGGCTGTATTAGTTGTATTGAACATACACAATATTGATGTCGGTTTGGTTGACACTGTTTGGTCAACAGAAACAGTTGGTCAACAGGTGCATGAGACTGACAATCCCATCTAGGGTAATATTCCCTTTTTCCAGGATTGTGGATCTTGAAATTAGTATATATAATTAGCAGAGGGTGTGGGGTGCAGCCCACCACCACATGGTGATGGTTTAGCCTGCTCCTGGGTAATCCTTGGAGCAGGCATAGCATGTGTCGATATTCTGTGCTTCAATGTTTTACCATCAATATTTCAGATGACTATTTGTGAATGGTCGACAAATAATTATAGACCCATTGCTTTACCATACAGAATACTCTACTATATGTTTGAAGTGAAGGTTTGACCAACACTTCTGGTCTGCAAACAAAACAACCTACACAACAAGGCATGTCTGTCATCATATGTTATAGCTGTATTTAATGTGTAGTACTATGTGGACCACAAGGTGTTGTAGGAACATATGTGTGGGCAGACAATGGCGCATGTGTGTTCCTCCTTTTGCAGATTCTTCAGGTGCAGAGTCCAGCAGTGAACGTGTACTGCTGATGATGACAACCTGCAAGTGGCATGGTCCAATGACATAGTAGCACTGCCTGCAGCACTACAGTGGGAAAGTTAATCTGTACTACCATTACAGAAGCCTCTGTAGAGGTACAGGTTGAGAAAATAGCATCAGTGTGCATGATAATCATCCTGCACCTGAAAGTTCCTCACAGGCTCCACTTTTATCCCCAGCAAACACAGCATCCAAAACACACACCACTTTTGAGGTAGACATACCCACCACTGGGAACATAGTGGGTGGTTAGTTCCACCATGACTCCAGAACCAGCTGTGATATTGCTACAGCACCTGCATTAATTGGGGGATGTGTATGTTAGTGAATCAAGCAAAGAATAATTCTGCAGCTCACAGCACTGTGTAGAGTTGTATGTTCTTATTGGCTTGTAGGACAACATGCACCAGCTGCACAGGAGCTGTTGAAGTCACTGGTGGCAAATGTGGCTTCCATCGGTGACTCCCATGTCAAAGTTGGCCAACTATTGTTGAGATGGTACCGCTTTTACTTATGGCTCACTGCCTGCCACTCATTGAGGGAGGTTGAGGGCAATGGCACTTTTTCCTGCTCAACACTCGGGATGATTCATTAGGCTGCACATTCATTTTCACATAGTTCTATTCCTTATCTACCACCTATGGGTACACAGCCTGCCACCCTTAGTCATCATGGATACTGACTAAGTCTGGGCAATGGTGCTTATCAGGATCAACATACAGTTTGCAACACCAGGGTACACATGAATGATCCTATAGTTCTACAACTTCCTTAGCACAGACCACATCAAACCTCAACACTTCAAGCAAATACAGTGGATACTACCAATGATCTTATCACAGCAGCTTGAACCTATCACTGGAGCATGTGATCCCTCACTCACTACAGTCTTCTAGTAATGTAGTATTGCACTAATCTGTCATTGCACCCCCACCTGCTCAAGTGATGGCTGTTCCCTGCCTGTCCTATAACCTGATTATTTATGGTGATGTCTGATGCACTGAGTGGCCTATTCATGCATTGCACTGTGCACTCTGGGTAAAACAATACAAGAAATATTTTATTCTGCATTATGCATGTTGCAACCCATACTTCTAGACCTCTTTGCCCTTGTTGCAATGTGCTGTGCCTGATTTTACCTCAGCTATGATACTTCTGCAGAATGCTCCTCCCCTGCCCTTCTAGCTGTCCTTTTGCTAATGCTATGACTGGCATGAAGGCCCTGTCAAGATGTTCACTTGCTGCTCCATTTGTTTCTGCAATGCTGTGTTTTGCAGCATGGCACACAAAAGCAATATTTGTTGCAGATGTCTTAATTGCATTACAGTGCCCCCCCCCAAGCCTCTGCACATCACATACATCCCTATTTACTGGTAAAAAATATTGGAACTGTAGACTCTAATTAGGATTTATAACAATGTTATGTAGTGAGCAAGGTCATAGCATGTTGCCAAATGACCATGCAAATAATGTGGAAATCATACATGGATGTAAAATATGAATCACCAGGTTTATGCCACGTAACCTAGAGTAGTTGGAGGATTACAGATGAACAATAGTGCGATGCAAAATAGCATGCCATGTTTCATCTCCTAATTTACTGGTACTAGAAATGCTTTTAACAAAAGGAGATGAAATATCATAGTACAAGCTAAACTTCACAAGTGCACCAGTAAGAATGATATGACAACCAGCAGTTCACTATTCACTATTGCTGCTCTGAGTATGATAGTTTCATAGTTTCATAGTTTAGTACTAGGCTATCTGCCCTGGGGCATTTGTAAGCCTAGCCATAGTGATGTGGCTTTCGCCACCCCATGAAATGGTACAAAAATGCACAAAAATGCACAGAATAGATTTAGAATACTGTGCCTCTGTCTAGTAGTGACACAATGAAGGCCCCCTTATATAATAGAATTAGTTTACTGTGCCCCTGTCTAGCAGTGACACAGATGTGACCCCTGGGGTAAACTTACAATCTCCCATCCACTCATCAAGATTTCTCTTGAAGAGAGTCAGTGCGGGGCTCTGCCTAACATGAACTGGGATCTTGTTCCAAAGCATGGGAAGCCTCTGGGTTATGAATCTATCCCTCCAGCATGTCCTATTCATACTTGTGCTGAGGTTTAAGTCTTTAGCTCTTGTGGTCCTGATGGATTTGGATTTTTTGAGGTGGAGCATGTCCATCAGATCCTGATTGGACATGGCCTTGTACGTCAGGCAGAGATCACCTCTGAGCAGGCGGTATGCTACTGAATAGAGCTGGAGTTTCTTTAGTCTGGCAGAATAAGACATATGTTGGAGACCCTTGATCCTCTTGGTGAGGTACTTTTGTGGTTTCTCCAGCTGTTGCAAATGCTGGGTGAGGTACATACCAAATGGGGCATTGTACTCAATCATGGGTCTGATGAGGGAGGAGTATAGGGGTACAATGACATCCTTGGATCTGGATGTGAATCCCTTCATGATGAGGTGTGCAAGGTAGAATGTTTTTCTAACCACTTTGGCAATGTGGGTGTCAAATGAGAGGTCGCTGTTGACTTGGGTCCCTAGGTCTCTGATTACTTTTTCTGTACTCAGTGGGTTGCTGTCTATGTGATAATTTGTGGGTACTTTGTTTTTCCCCAAAGGGGATGACTATACATTTTTGGCATTTAGTTTAAGGCCGTGACTCCGGCACCAGTTGTCCATTTCTGTGAGGCCTTTTTGTAGGATGTATGTGTCCGCTGGTGTATCGACTATGGCGCCTAGTTTGCAGTCATCTGCGAACTTTGTCAGCCACAACCCTCCCATGTTTGCTTTAACATCTGAGAAATAAACGCCAAACAAGAGGGGTCCCAGGACAGATCCCTGTGGGACACCACTTGTGACTGGCTTTTAGTCTGACATTGCTCCAGTGATTTTAACTTTATGGGTTCTGTCCTTTAGCCAGTTTGCAACCCATCTAGTGACATAAGGGTTTACGTTTAAGCTGGTGAGCTTATCTATGATGCCTGAGTGGGGTATTGTGTCGAAGGCCTTAGCCAAGTCCAGGTAGGCTGTATGGACTTCTTTGCCCTCATCAATGGCTCTAGTGACTGTTTCAAAAAAGTCAACCAGGTTCAAAAGGCAGGATCTGCCCTTTACAAAGCCAAACTGGGTGGGGTCAAGTGTCTGTAGGTCCCCTATGTCTCTGTTTATGAGTTCTATAATGATTCTTTCCATAGCTTTGCAGACCAGGCTGGTTAAGCTTATGGGGCGGTAGTTCCCAGGGTCTGTAGAGGTACCCCCCTTGTGGAGTGAGACCACTGTTGCTGTACGCCAGTGTTCAGGTACATATCCTGCAGTAAGGCTAAGGTTAAATGGCATTTTTATGTGCGGGTTTAGCTCCTCTTGGAGTTCACATAGCACGCAACCCGGGATACCGTCAGGTCCCATTGATGCTGTGTTTTTAACTTTGTTGAGGGCGGTTCTCACTAGGACATCTGAGATGACAGGGAGATTACATTCAGCCGGGATAAGTATTTCTTCTTTTGGGGGTGAGGGAGGGGAGAAATTTGCACTGAACCTGTCAGCCAGAATGTTGGCAATATCTGTGGGTTCAGTGTATTTTTTGTTGTTGTGAACTAACTCTGAGCATATCTGAGGGTTTCCGCCCAGGTTTCTAACATAGCTGAAGAAGGCTTTGTGGTTATCTTTAGTGTCCTTAGCGATTTTTCTCTCAAAGTTGGCCTTGGATGTTTTTATGAGGGAATGTAGTTTTCTGCTAATGTTGATCAGAGATGTCTTCCCTTTATGGGATTTTGCTCTGTCGTGCAGAAGCTTCCTTCTTTTGTTATACAATTTGTTAATGGCTGAGGTCCACGAGACAGGACGCTTGCCTTTGGTGGAGAGGGACTTGGATTTATTTGGGATTGCATGATCCATGCATTCTTGGAGATGTCCATAGAAAGCATTTGTGAAGGATTCGCATTGTGGGATGTGGTATCCACTGGCCCAGTGGGTTTAAAGGATACCATCTCAGTCTTAAGAAGAGTGAAGTCTGCTTTTGAGAAGTTTTTCACTGTGGTCTTTTGTGCTGGGGGTGGAGGTGGGATATGTATATCCAGGGTGATTAGTTTGTGGTCAGATCTCACTAGTGAGGGGTATACCTCCAGTGTGGAGCATTTTGTCCCCATGTTTGTGATGATCAGGTCTAGTATATTATCTCCTCTAGTGGGAGAGGTGACTAGTTGTTCCAGTGCTAGAATAATGTACCCAATCTATGTTTGGGTAGTTGAAGTCTCCCAGTATGATGGTATTTTGTGATACATTCATATCCTCCAATGTCTTCAGGAAGGCTGAGTGGGGTTCCTGAGATTGGGAGGGCGGTCTGTAACATGCTACCAGTTGTATAGCAGTTTTGCCTATGGTTAGTTGCACCTGTATGGTCTCTGATGCTTCATGTGTTGCTACTAACCTGGAGGTGTGGGTGTCCTTGATGAATATGGACACTCCCCTTGTGGTTCGGCCGGGTTTGGGGCCGAAAAGCATGATACGAGGTATAGCCTGGTAGTGCTGGGGTGCTCTCAGGAGCCTTGAACCAGGTTTCAGTTACTGCACAGACCTCGATGTTCTCCATACTGAGGAGTGCATCGAGTGCCTGCATCTTGAGATTTAGACTTCTGGCGTTGAGCAGCATTACCCTTAATTTTTTTTCCATTTTTGTTTTCTAAGGAGGTGGGTTTGTCTTTTGAACCTTGCCTAAAAAAGGCACTATGGGGGTGGCAAGAGCCTTGGCCAATATCCGGAAGCCCAGTGGTGACAGGTGCAAGCCATCCCTTGCGAAGCAGTGTGGCTTGTCCAACATGTCATCCCAGGCAGACAGACATTGGATTCCCTTAAAATGACACCAGTACTTGAGCCAATTATTGAAGCTGATCATCTTGTCTTTGTATTGTGGCATCATTCTTGGTGAGGGCAAGATGCTGCTCAGGGTCAGGGTCATACCAGCCTGGGCTACATAATCAGAGAGCTCCTCTATGTCTCTTTTCATGTAGTCCAGGGAGGTACGTCTCAGGTCATTCACGCCAGCATGGACAATGACGGAGTCATATTTGTACTTGCTTTGGAGTGACCTGAGTGCATGTGTTATGTGGCAGATCCTAGCTCCTGATAGGCAGCTCACAGTCACCCTCTCCTTGTTCAGCCTGGTAAGCGGGACATCAGTGTGTCTGACTATAGAGTCACCTATTACTAGTGTGTCAGGCATGGTGTTTGGCCTTAAGGGTTGTGATTGGTTGAGACACTGATTTATTGAAGTATGTGTTGCATGTGTTTTGTTTTGAGGTGGTGGATTTTTGGATGTCTGCTTTGGTAGCCTCTGTTGTTTTGGTAAGATTTTTATTAGAGCCTCCGAGTATGTCTTTGTGTTTTTATGTGTTTGGTTTGCAGTTGTGGTAGGTCTATGTGGGACTGGGATTGCTGTGTGTGTGGTTACCATCTCCTCCTGTCTGGTCATGCCAGCCCTGAGTTGAGAGAGTTCAGCCTCCAGTTTGGCTATATAGTTGCATCTCTCACATGTATTTGTGTTTATTGGGAGGAGGAGAGGGTTGTCTGTGTACATGAGACAATTGTAGCATTGTCTCAAGATACCCAGATTAACCAGCTGAACTGGAGAGGACGCCAGTACTCTACCACTTGACATGCTAGAACAGTATAAAGGAGTGCTGTGCCTTTAAGGGAAGTGGATATTCACAGGGGTGGTAGGTGGATGTAGTGCTTACTTAGTACGAGAGTGCTTACTTAGTAGAGAAGTTTTGAGAACAAGTGCTAGGCTTATAATATAGCGAGTAGTCTGATTATACTAAGAGTAGAGCTTCCTTAAGGGAAAATTTGAAGAGCAGACTTGGCGGAGCCAGAAGAAGTTTAACCTTGTTTAGCCAGCGCTGCACTATGCTCACAACTGCGCAAAGTCGTGCAAACGCGGATTTTAAACAGGGAACTACAAAAGAGCTAGAAATGGTCCAAAACAACCAATTACTACAGCTCTTGTGCTGAGGTCACTTCCTACAGGGACAGGTAGGCTGCTCAAGGCTCCCCCCTCCCACTGGTGAGCAAAGAAACTTCCTTCTATCCAAGTAAGGTAATGGACAACACAGGAACTACACCACAGCCCAGAATACAGCAATGCCTGTAAACTGGTAAAATGGCAGATGCCACACAGGGCACCGTGACAGACAAACCAAAGATGGAGGTTTCACATAAAACCTGGCTTTGATACCCTTGGGTGGTAAGGGCACTCTGTATAACATCAGGCATATGTTATGCAGAGGTGACCTCCACTAGAGTACATTGATAGTCTATGCCATTAGCTAGAATGGTTTTGATGTCCCTCTGTAGAATAGTCAGTAGAATATGACAGAAGCCTGTTGGGATGCTGTAGGTATCCTGAATGCATCAACATCCATGATGCTACATGTAGTGTTTACTTCTGTGATGTGACAAGTCCCTAATACCTACAGGGGTTTTGCATCACCTGGTAGACATCCTACAATTTGCCATGTCTGTTAGTTTCCCTAGGTTTTACAGAATGCATGCATCAATGAGCCATCTGAGCTTCAAAGTTATAATTCTATTGACTCTCAGCTTGGGTGACATGCAGTTGGTATAACCACACATGTGTGTGTCCATCATCTTACTAGAGGCCCGGATGATCATTTGTAGCAAAATTAACAGCTAGTGCCATTCATTTGTAGAGATGATCCCACTCAAACCATGCAATATTATTTGCTAATGCAAACAGACAACAACATCCAGAAGAAAACATCTGAAGTTCATGATTCTAATGACAGGGAAGGTGCATGTATGGTGGGAAGACAGCATATGACGCATACATAGCATACCCATAGCATTCACTTCTGTGATGCTGCCTGTCGACTACAACCTTCTTTGATGACCCCATTCCACCCTTAAATAATAACATAAAACTAGTTGTTAACCAGGTAAACCCACTAGACACACAGTTCCTTTTTAAGGGCAACACAGGAGCAATGTCCATTTATGTGATTTGCATAGAATAACAAAGTAGGCAAATGGAGGCTGTGTGCACAGACAAACATGATGGATGTTAAAGACAGTATTCATATTTCTGAGGTGTGCTAAAGTACCTAGACAACTTGGACAGGGACCTATAATTAACCAAGTCATGGTCTGCAAAATGTTCCTCACTTGTGCCATGTTATGATGGCTGACAGCTGAGCATAGCCAGTACTCCAGTGAATATGATGGCAGCAAGGAGAACACAATGGACATTGATTAGGAAATCCCATTCATGTATGTGCTTCTCAGTGAATAATACATGCATGAACTATTTTGTGCAACAATGTTTATTGTGGATTGACTGACTTAAGGCTAAAATGCATTCACAATGCAAGACTGAAGACTAAGAGTGCCATGAATACCACCATAGAATCTGAAGCAATGAGAGCATCAAAAGAAAATGCATCTAAAGAACAACAAAAGGAGTGTGCTCCTAAGCAGACAAGGTCCTTACTTGGTGCCATAGCTAATAGGGACAGGGAGTGAATCACTAATATCCTGAGATCAACTATTAGGGGAAGGGAGATACATGTTATTTACTCTCTTGAGACAAATGGTTCGCCTGTGAGTAAGCCAGAAATATGGTAGGATGACTCCATAAAATCAGGGTGGGTAAATGACATACACAATGAAATTCTTTGAGGTGTCACCTATCTGTAGAATAGGTAAGGCAATGCTGTATCTCACCATGGTTTTCAACACTCCTTCAAACAGCCAATGCAGAGACTAGGGTCTTGGCTTCAATGGTACAGCTTGGAGAAATAATGGCAATGAAACATGATAGCCCACCCTTTTGGGAGGGGGTGGGATAGAGCTGTAAATGACAGACATAGGTTTTAGCTGGATAAACCCACTGGGCACAGGAGTCTCTTTTCATTGGGCAATCTGGAAGCACTCTCTATTTAAGCAACTTGCTTAAATTCACACAGTAAATAGAAACTGAAGGAATCAAACCCAAGGTTTCAGAATGAAGCTAATTAGCTGCTCAGAGCCCGAATTTTCTATGCTAAATGCCAGACTAATGTTCCATGAATATGCATTAAACCTCCAAAGGGAAAGGTACAAAACGCAGTAGGGAATCATTGCCTGTCTTTTTGATTTTTTTTTTTGTTTGTTTCATGTTACTAAATGTATATTCATTTTGTACTTAATTTTTTATTCTGTAAATTGTCCCATTGAAATTTAGTATGTGTGGAGCTTTCCTCCTCGGGCCTCTACTGAAAATGGACATATATCCAGCTAGACTAGCCCGGTTAACAAATGTAAAATAAAAATAAAATAAAATAAAATTAATTAACTTTTTGTATGTTTGCAGACTGGGTGAGAGTGAACTAGACCATGGGTATTTTGGCAACATGATTTAAAACTGGCCCAGTGCATATAGTTATACAAAATATATAACTATGTAGCTGTTTTAAACTGTTTCACAAGAGTACAGTGTTAAATATTTTAAATAAAATAAAATGCTTTCCACTAATATAAGAAAATATTTCAATTTCTAGGATGATAACACTGATGTGTTATGAAATTGAAATACTAATTTTATAATAATCTACATTATGATGAAAAAAATCAGCTTTGGTAGATCAGTTCTTGGATGAATTGTGCAGTGCACTGTAAACTATGGACAGCAGGTAATCATTTAAGTTATTTTCTGAGGTTCAAACCAAGGTGTTTAAACCATGCGTAAATATAACAGGTATTTTTTCTTGCCAACATTCATTGATGTTGATGTGTCTTCTGTGCCTCCTCCATTAACTATAAGGCATCTGCATTCATTATTGTCATTTACGTAATGTAACAGTCTATAATTTGCCTTATTAAGATGATAAATTATGTACAAAATTATCATCAATTAATTGGATCTCCTCAGAACACTTAATGACATGTATCATATTAGGGAAAACAATATAAGGAGAGAGTAATAATTGAGAAAAAATACATACCCAGTGTAACACAGAGGAGGAGGAGAAAGAAAAGACTCAAGAAAAATAAAATATGGCAGGTAAACGCTGTTCCCACAGTTTAGGCAAACTCTGCCATTCCCTGATGATTTGATGAAATATATGTCTTAACCCTGCATTAACAGAAATGTGATACAAGAAAAATCATGAATTGGAAGTAAATATAGCAACATACGAAGCATCACACACATGCACGTACACACACATATGCATAGACACACACACAGATTTATCTCTGTATGGCATGGATAAAAGCAAAAGAATATGTGGAGAAACTCTGAAAAGGTTAACACTACGTATTGCCTTATAGACTGGAAATACCAACAGAGTCTGCATAGGGGATGTGTATACAATCCTTCTTCATAATAGGACAAAAGTTAAGAAAATGACAGAACATAACTCAGAGCAGCAAACAAAGAGAAGATGTTGCTGATGGTGCCTTTAAATATACTGGACATGAAACAGACACTTGACAGCAGCTGAATTTAAGAGCAGGACTATTCTTGATGCCCTGCTTGAGGTTAGCCTCAGATAGTTAGTCCTGGAACCTCCTATTGAAAAAGCAGTTTTGAAATTAGCATTCCCATATGCAGAGGGTGACAGGATCCTAAACGTGAAAAAAATTACCATTTGAACAACAGTTACCATGCAGTATGGTTTATAATCATCTTACCTAAAGAGTTACACTAAAACAAAAAGCTAAGGTTTCTGGGTATAAGGAAAGCAGACTTTGACAAAATGCAGCAGAGCTTCAGAAAGGTTCTAACAAGCATAAATGGAGATATTATTGATTAAAAAATGGAAATACAAGTAATAGCTGAAGCAATACATCTTTACGATCTTTGTGTAAATAATAAAAAAAAACATTCATATCAAGCAGTGCAGTTAAGGCAGAAGGAAAATGGAATAAGAAGTCAAAAAATCAAAGACCCCACCAGCACAGTGGCATAGATGGATACAGCCCTGAATATGGTCCAGGTGACTTGGATTCAATTAGCAGCTTAGGTGTCTGAGACCCTGCTGGGGAGAGATGGGCATACTCATCATGGGGCGGGGAGGTTGCCTGGGAGTTCCTCATGGTCAATCCCTAATGGTGGCTTATGATTCAAAGAGAGTTTTAGTTCAAGGCGAGGAAAGGGGGCTGTACATTGGCTGAGCTGCAGCAGAGGAAGGCTGATATGTCAGCATATTCCTACTGCATGCCCGCCCTTTGGACATTGCAAGTGAGCACATGTGGAAAATGGGAAGGCTATAAAATAAAGAAATCACAACAGCAGTGTGACATGGTCCCAGGACACCTTGATCTCCCTGATATTGTCTTTGTTGTCTTTGCAAGGGGAGGCCAAGTGGGCTACATGGACCTGAAGAATGAGGTGAGACACTGGGATCCACTGATGAGCAGCTATGAGGGGAGAAAAGGGTGATAAAAAAAACAGAAAATCAAAGTTCCCAGCTGTGAAAAGGCCATCCAGTTCTTTTTTTTTCAATAATAATTCTTTATTATTTTTCAATTTGTTCATACAAACATTTGACTAAGAAATACACAGGTAATTTCCAAACAATACTTCTAACAACAATCCTACAACACATGTACACTATATACATGAATGCTTCCATTTTAAACAAAAAAGAATATATAAAGAGTCTTATCAATAGGCATAGTATCTTGTAGTAATTTGATTTTTGATAAAATTTGACTTTATAGTATTTATATCCAAGGGTTATCCTGGGCTCAGTACATTAAGCCAGTATGATATTGAAAATTTGTTCCCAGATCTTCCGATTATTTATATGTTTGGTATGATCATTGATTAGTAATTTGTGGGCTAGTATATGTTTTATCGCTAAAATCTTGAAGTTGTCCCATGAAGTTTGAGATGGATTCAACCAATTTGTAGCTATACAGAGTTTCATTAACAAAAAGATATTCATAAGTATGGTCATTTGGGATCTAGATAGATTATTTGGGGGGATATGTAACATAGTAAATTCCCAGGAAAGCATTGAATTTTGATAACCCATCTTTTGCAGTTGTAGTTTTAAGGAATTCCATAGTTTGTATATACATTTACAGCTCCAGAACATATGAAGGAGGTCAGCAGTTTCATCTTTACAATATGGGCATTTAGGAGAACTTTTGGAGTTAAATTTATGCAAGCTAAGACGTGTATAGTATGCATTATTAAGTGTCATGAGTTGGGTAAATGTTAACTTTTGGAGGGAAATTGATTTTATTGTTAAATTAATTGCTTTTAATATTTTATTTTCTTCAATTAATGGTATTTTTTCTTTCCAATAGTTTGACAAAAGGACATGCAAAAAGGCCACCCAGTTCTGATAGGAAAGGAGATGCTACATCATGTAGCTAAGAGAACAAAGAAAGACAAAAGGACAAACTTAAGAAAATATATGGGAGACAAGAAGAAATGGATACTAGAAAACAGGTTTACTTAATGAGTAATTGTCCTCTATATTTATAAAGGATGAGAAGAGAAATTATCACATGCAATCACTAGAAGAGGCCAGGAAAATAAGGTACATACCAGTCTTTATATCTGCTGCAGTGGTACGGCAGTAGCATTGTTACCTCACAGCAAGAGGCTCTCCCATTCAATTCTCGGCTTGGCTTGGGAGTGCCATCTGTGTGGAGTCTGCATGTCCTCCCCACAGTTGGGTAGCACTCAAAAGACATGCGTGCGTAAATGGGCATGCCTTAGTTGAAGGTTGGGCGTTGAGCTGGCACCTCGGCATTTGGTAAAAAATCTACTGCCAATCATTAGCGGACCGGAGTTCCGCTGTGGTGACCCCTTACCGGGAAAAAGCCGAAAGACAAACAACAACAACAACCAGTCTTTTGGCAAAACATGTGGTCGTAATGGGATTCTCTCTGAAATTCTTGGAGAGCTAAGAAGGTAAAAATAAAAAAAAAAGTATTTTAACAAATCACTGAAACAAAGTACTTATTGCCACAGATAGAAAAAGATATTGGTGTGTTGATTAAAGCTGGACTGGACCACTGGCAGCAGTGTGAGAAGATGCTTGTGGCAGCAAACAGAATGATGGGATGTATCATCTGAGGGATAGATTCCAGAAGCAAAGAGTTAATGCATACACTGAACAGATCATTGAGCAGATTACACCTGGTACATATAGTTTTGAGTGTCCTTGTATACCTCTGAACTTCTTAGTGCAAGAAATTTGTACAAAGCCTAAAATAATGGGGGGGGGGGCTTGAAAAGAATATGGACATATTTTAAAATTTGCTCTTATAAACTTAGAAAGTTGCTAGATTAACAGGATTTGTGTTGCTATACATTTTCTGAAAGATATGAAGTTTGAGTCTCAAATGTTTGCAGTTTTGGTGACTTTAGTCCTCAGTGATTTGCCAGAAAACCACAAATATTATGTAGAGCAAACAAAAAGTATGAGGCAAAAATCTGGACATTCTGTGAAAATTTGGACAGTTGAGTGGTATGCCTGTAAGGGAAAGGGCACATCAGGCTGTTGGAAATTATCAGAGGAAAGCCACCAGAAATATCCATGGAATGGAGAGCAAGGAATATGAAAAGAAGCCATAAAGCTAGATATGTTCCTACTTGTGATCAAGAGAGATGGGGGCATATGTTCATATGTTAATGATGCAAAGAACATTCCCCAGATCATCAAAAATACCTTTTTCACAGAGACGGTTGAGGACTGATGGAATGGACTCCTGGAATTGGAGGTGGTGAAGGAATCAGTCAAGAGGCTGTAGAACAGGTAGAAAAGGGTGAAAGAAAATTAGGGAATGAGGTGAGGCAGAATGTTAAGCCAATTAAAAGGGAAAGCTAGAAAGGCTTATTGTCTTCTCTTGCTCTCAAGTAAGCATAATGGAAGTAACATAAATATTAAGGACTGCAAGGAGGCAGACATCATCTCCATCACTGGAAAGGAGACACAGAAAATTATTAACTAATTGTTTTCTCAACAGCTTTAGGTAAAAAAAAAATAAAATATCTGCTGCTGGAGTGAGCTTTGAGTTATGCAGAATCTAGCAGAACAATGGAACAAAAGAACGATTGCTTCATATCAGGAAGGTCTTGTCAAACAAATGCAGTAATTTGGCTTGTTTAAAATTCAGCTGGACATTACTCAAGCAATAATGCCAAACACGGTTAGTTATTATGTAAAAAATGCCCACCCAGGGGTGTTCTGAGGCCCAATGCCACAAGCAGAGGGCCTCTACACCATTGGAAGGACATTATTTACACAATAACACACACCTGGGAGGACATTATAGTGCTTAGAGAATGGGCTGTTAAACTGCTTTATATTTATTTTTTTCAAATCACTATATATTCATACTGTATATATATATATATATATATATATATATATATATATATGTATATATATATATGCGTGTCTGTGTGTTTGTGTGTATATTATTTAATCACTTTGATATAAAATAGTTTCTCCTCCTACTCTTTGCAACTTGCTATAGCATATGCTGGCAAATCCCTGGGGGATGACATTACTTATGAGTTTTAGACAGCTTTCAGCTAATCCGGTACAAATCAGGGACAAACCTCAACAGTATCTGGAACAAATCCATAAGGGATACTTTTATAATATTAGTACTATTAATCTGAGAAATTGACAGAATATGAAATTGACAGAATATGAGAATTTTAATGAATATACATTTTTTGAAGTAAAAAAAAGTCTATAACGCTATTTATCGCCATTGTTTATTAAGCATAGTTCACCACCTTTTCTCCCAAAGTCCACAGATTTAGGAGGGATTAAGTGAAGAGCAGCTAAAATTTGAGTCAAAATCAGGGGTGTCCCTGAAAAATCAGGGACAGGTCAGAGGCATGGACTTCATATCCTTCAGAAAATGCATGTTAACATAAATAATGCTATTATAGAAACTAATTTTAGAAGAGAGAGATTTAAAATCTGTCCCCATTTTTGAGCCTTTGCCCTACCCCACCATAATGTTTGGCTTTATCCAGATTTATTGGGATAAGAGGTTGAGGGGCGGCCACGGTGGTGCAGTGGTTAGCATTGCTGCCTCACAGCAAGAGGTTCTCCGGTTCGATCCTCGGCTGGGGTGCCTCCGGGTGCTCGGTCCTCCCCACATCCCAAAGACATGCTGCAGGTGGATTGGACACTCTAATTGGCCCCTGGGTGTGGTGTGTGTGTGTGCCTGTGTGGGAAGGTTGGGGCGCCGGGGTGGCAACTCGACACCGTAAAACTCCACTGCCATTCAATGTGCGGACAAGGTGATCCGCTGTGGCGACCCCTAACCGGGAAAAAGCCGAAAGAAGAAGAAGAAGAATTGGGATAAGAGGTTGAGAGGTACGCATACCTCTTATTTGAAAGAGTTGCATCCACTGCTCGATCGAGCTCTCTCACTCACCCTCTCTCTTTCTTTCTCACACACACACACACACACACACACACACACACACACACACACACACACACACATGCACATACATGCACAGCTTTCATGCATGCAAGCACCCATATGCTCACACACACAAATATAAACATACATACATACACGCAGGCACACACACTTTTCTATTTATCCATTTTAATTTTACACTCACTAAACAGTAAAAACCCTGCTTAGCAAGTATAAAATAATGGCTCAGTTGCTCTTTCTTATGCATGCATACACACACACACACACACACACACACACACACACACACACACACACACACACACACACAAACATACACACAATTTTTTAAATTTTACACTCACTAAACCGAAAAAGCACTGCTTAGTGAGTTTAAAATAATGGCATCTGTTAGCTCTGTTACAGTCTGAGTTCCACTCACTTTCCAGTGGGCATTACCTGTACATTAACATCCTGCTGGAAAACATTCATTTTCCAATCAGAGTGGGGATGTACAGGTTTCCCATTCCCGAAAAAGCTAATAAATCATTTGTCACAGCTCAAAAAAACATTTAATTAATTACACCAATTTGCTCACACACTATTTCTGACAGAGTGGTCTGCAGGGAAATTTTAAAGTCTGCCAACTCATTACACTCCCAAAAAATGTGCTCTCAATTATCTCTTTTTTCTCCATCACACCTCCAACATTTGCTATCTACCTGAGGAAAAATTCTTTGGCATCCACTTGGGTTACACAAATAGCTATGCAGACACTTCCAAGCAAAAATCCTAAATTGTCTAGACTTTGTTGCATATTTAGGAGCCATACACATATAATCCCATTGTTTCTTTGTGAACTGCTTATCCAATCTCTCTTCCCAATCTTTTCTAACCTCCTCTGATTGATTTGTATAGTTATCATGCAAGATTTTATACACCCTACTAATTATACTAATTATCCTTTTTTAACAGCAGCTTATTTTTTAGATTCTACTAAAAACTCTACCAGTGTTGTTCTTTCACTTAAGATTTCTCCCATCCCTTTCTCTTTGCCTGTATTCTGAGTCTCTAGCCTGCATTCCAAATGTATTCTTGGCCTCTTCCCACTTTATTACCTTTTCCTCTCTGATTATTTGCTCCCAGCTCCTGGTTTCTTTGCCAGTGTTTTCCAGTAATATCCAGCCCCCTCTTGCCTATTCTCCATATCCCTGATTGCAGTCATCCCTATTGGCAGAATCTCCTCTCTCCATTCCCGTGTTGGTTTAGTCCTTAGAATTCTTACTGCTACTTTATGAATATAATATTCTATATGACTATTGTTATTCTCCTTAAGGATCTGCATCCTCCCAGTCTCTTCTTATTTCTTGAGCTTTCAACCTGCTTAATCCCTTTCCAGTTTGAATTATAGCTTTATGCTTGTACTTTGTGCATGAGCCATAACTGTGTAGCTCTGAAATATCCCTTCAAAGGGGGTAATCCCAAACCACCTTGATTTATAGTCAGGATGAACTTACCCCATTTTACTCTTGCCCTCATCCTCTCCCCGATAAGTTTCTTCAACTCTTTATTACTTGCTATCCACAACCTCTCCTTTAGTTGAAAATGTGCCTGATGTGAATAAAACTAAAGGGACTAAAAACATTTTCACTGCTTGTATCTTGCTATCCTTATCCATAAAACAAAGCTTTCAGTTTTTCAGTTTTTGCATTATCTTTTTAGTCACTTCTGACATATCCTTAGCTGTCATAACAAAATCCTTTTTAACCCATACTCATAAGTACTTTATTTTATCATGTTATTTCTAACCAATTCATGAGTGGGTACATAGTTTATAGCTGTTTCCTTTGTTTTATCTTCATTAATGTTGTATTCTGAAAAGACTTGAAACTTTCTCACAATATTCCACAAGAATGAAATGTCCTTTTCTAGTTTTGTAAGGTACAAAATAATATCATCTGCAAATAAATCCAACATTTCTTGATTATCACAACAATTATATCCTTGAATTTCTGAGTCCCTTATTCCTTTGCCAATAGTTCTAAATATAATGCAAATAACAAGGAGAAAGAGGACTCCGCTGCATGGTTCCTCTGTTCAAACAGAAAGGAACCCCACCACTTTAACTTTTGTTTCTGATCCCTCATATAGCCTCCTAATTACCCGTATTATTGTGTCAAGGAATGCGGAGTGGTGGTGGTGCAGCTGTTAGCATTGTTGCCTCACAGCAAGAGGTTTTCCCGTTCGATTCTCGGCTGGAGTGCCTTCTGTATGGAGTCTGCATGTCCTCCCTATGGTTGAGTGATGTTAAAGACATGCAGGTAGGTGCGAGCATGAATGGGTGTGCCTTCTTTGAAGGTTGGGCATTGGGCTGGCAACTCAGCACCATAAAAATCCACTGCCAATCATTATCAGACCAGAGTTCCGCTGTGGCAACCCCTAACCGGGAAAAGCCAAAAGATATTACTATTGTGTCAAGGAATGCAAATGCTTCTGTTACCCTACTCATAAAATCCCAACTTTGTTGAATGCTTTCTCTGCATAAAGACCCATCAACAACATTGGTATTTTCTTATACTCTGCTTCTCTATGGTTCATCATTGTTCTATTAATGCTGTCAAATATTTGCCTCCCCTCCACAAAACCACATTGATCTACATCTATCAATTTTGGTAATACCGTTTTAATATTGTAATGTGCCTATATAAAGCTGGATCTGATTGGTCTTTACCATCTGTTGGTATTAAAGCCACCACAACTTTCTTCTAGGATGTTATTGCTTCTCCTCCTTTTAAAATACTGTTAAACAAATTCTTCCAGATCTTCATCACTTGTTTTCCTCATAGCTTTCAAACTTTCACGGGAATGCCATCTATTCCTGGAGACTTTCCTGTAGATTGGTTATACATCACCATTTTTATCTCATCTCCTACTATCCTAAATTAGTAATTGAGTCTCATCAATCTCTAAACTTGACATACTTCATTCTTCCATAAATATTCAATTTTTACTTTTTCTTGATTTCCACATTTCTCTTCTTTATACATATTTTCATAAAATTTCCAAAATACTTCTAATATCTCTACAATCCACAATAATTTGCCAAAAAAAAAACAAATGTTATGAGGAACAGATCAAAATATGGCACAAAATGGCATATTTTTGATCTGTTACATATAAAATTTGTATTTTTTGGCAAATTATTGTGGATTTTAGTCAATAAATAATGACAGACAGTTCAGTTTTAGATTTCATATCCTTAAAAAAATACATGTTAATGCAAAACTTGTTATTTAACAACTTTCTTAGCGCTTATGACTGCACTGTTTAAAATCTTTATGTTTGGGCTTTTGTCCCTCCATAAATTTTAGTTTTGTTTGGAGTTCTTGAACAAGGAAATTGAGAGGTACTGGTTACATAGATAGAAGCAAGGTTTCATGGCTGGAAACAGTGCTGCTGGCCAAGAAATTATGTAAAGGAGCATGAACACATTCAGACATGCAGACAGACAAGTTTACTTAAGAGCAAACTTGTTCTGCAAGATTGTGCAGATAGCTACAAAGACTACTAGGGTTTAATTTAAGGCAATTAATAAAGTAATAACACATGGGTGCACTCAGTGCAAAGTACAGTACAAACATGTTTCTGCCATACTGAAATAAATGAGATCATGAAGGGTATATAGTCTTCATCATAAATACACTGGTCTGGGGAAGTGTGCATATTGAAAAGGGCCACAGACATGAATGGTAGGAATGATGAAAGGGGAAGAGGACAAGTGAAACAGGGTAACGTATACCAGATAAGGGCATGTAAATGTAAGTACAACTCAAGGACAAGACAGTTGTAGCATGAACAGTAATCACATATGTATACAGTACATGCTGCTGGTTACTCCTCTTGTGTGGGTATATTCATATCATCACACAGTTATTGTGTATTATGTGACTATTACACAAGGTCACATATCAGTGGAGGTGATTGGTTGTGATATAAGCAACCTGACATAATCACTGGAGAGGAAATTTATCAAGGATGGTATATACAATAGGGAGTATGTGCATGTTGTGATGATATGCAAACTGACTTGCTTGAATATGAATGTAATATCATCATATGTATCAACCAGTCGGAACACAGCAACAGGCTGATGGATAACAGTAGACAGAAGCACATACAATCATGGACAATATTATGATACCACCAATAATCTGTGTTATTGACATTAAATATGGGATTTTGACTTATTTAGATGTTCTGCATGAACACACTTGTACCACTGTAATGATTTGTCAGTAATTTATAAGGGCAATCAAGCACCACTTCCTCAAAAATTACCATGTTTTGGAAGTGTTGAAAGGGACACTGTATACCCATAGTTTAAATTATGAGCAATCCTGGCTAGTTTAGAGGTTTACATGACACATATATACCACAATCTATACTTGCAAGAATGTAACCCATGCTATCAATGTTGTTAATGAGCTAAGGATTTACTGGGTGCATCACAAGAAGACATATAACACATCCATCTTGTATAACACCTTGACGGGAAGTCTGCACACTCAACAACTAATGGTTATGCATCACAAAGAATACTTATGTATGAACAAAAAGATGTGTGGAACCTCACTTTGGCAGAAGTGATAAATTTGAGTAAATCATTCCTGGAATATGTGTAGTGAGGTCCATGTAAAAGGGTGCATTGTATTCAATTATTGGTGTGATGGGGCCAAGAACACTGGGACTATAATGTCCTTTGATGGGCATGGCCTGGCCATACTCAGGAGTTGTGTTATATACAAAGGTTTTGTCACCACTGTCGCATGCTGGTGGAAGTTCTGCTTACTATCTACCTGAGTACCCAGGTCACATACAACTTGGTCTGCTCATAAGGGTGTGTTGTCTGTATTGTTGTTTGCTTGTGTATTTGCTTTCAAAAAGGAAATAATCATGCTATTTGTTCATCTTGTGTATCTCCATGTCTGTGCCAATAATGACTTGTGTATGTTAATACTTTTTGCAATATATCAGTAGCATTCTTGGATTCAGTGAGTGTCCACAATTTGCAGTCACCCACAAAGCTGGTTAGACAAAGGATGTGTACATTTGTTTTGACTTATGAGACTTAAATACTGAACAGAAAAGGTCCTAGTGCAGAACTGTGAGGTACAGACCTGGTCACTGGACTCTAGCTAGAGGTGATTTCACATACTTTGATATTATATGTCCTGTATGTGATCCATTTGTCTATCCATTTGGTGACATAGGTGTTTATGTCTCCTTGAGAATGTTTATCTGTAACACCTGACTGTGGATTTGTGTCAGATGCCATGGCCAGGTCAAGTTATGCAGGATGAGAGTCTTTTCCTCATGCATGCCTTTGGTAACCTTCTTAAAGCCATCAGCCAGAACTTACAGACATGATGTAGCCTTAATGAATCAAAAATGAGTTTGGGACACAATCAGGAGGATACCTCTGTCTCAAGGCAGTCTGTTTTGTAAGCTGACATAGAAGGATCACTCACCTACTTCATCTTGCCTTGCTTTAGTAAGTAACCAGGTGAATAGTAATTATTTACATGAGTCAGGAAAATATAGTGAGATTAGTTAAGCACTGTTTTCTGTATCTGTGTAAATCTATTCATCTGTACTATTTTAATATTTCCTGTGATTGAAACTCTGGTATTTACTGTAAGTATATATTTAGTATTTTCATGTTCTTTTATTATTATTAATAGATTTAAAATTTTCATTATGTCTGATCTTTTAGAGAATGTTTTAACCTTTGAGAGTACGTAATATTTATTTAGTGACACTGTGACCACTTCTGAAAGCCTTACTGTTTGGTCAACATTACCATTTGTATTAATATTAATTTCACTCAATATAATTGGGTATCCTTGTAAGATCCTTAAAGTAGCTGGCTTTGGAGTGTCTGGTGGCAGTAACTACCTTATAGTCTGGGCAAAGGGAAGCAGAGTGAGTAAATCTGTGCCAGCCTTTCCCAGGTGTGTGTGTGTGTGTGTGTGTGTGTGTGTGTGTGTGTGTGTGTGTGTGTGTGTGTGTGTGTGTGTGTGTGTGTGTGTGCGCGCGCAAATCAAATCTCAAACAGTGTGTGTGTGTGTGTGTGTGTGTGTGTGTGTGTGTGTGTGTGTGTGTGTGTGTGTGAGTTGGTTTCACAGAGAGGGTGTTGGAGGACTTGGTTTGGACACTCAGCTGAGGACTCAACTCTACAGCTGTGCCAGTGGGGAGTCTTATTATGGGCCTGAAGAGAGAGAGAGAGAAACCCAGACCCCAAAATGAGTGTGTTCCCTCTGTGCTCTTAAGGGAAATTGTGCTTGATGCAGAGAGTTATATCTGGAAATATTGCATGAATCTATTTTTTTCCAAGTGAACATCCCTCATTGGTATCAGTGGTAAGGATCCAGGCTCTTTGATTACTAGCCCAGAGATGGGGGTGTCACAAACCTCACAGATGAAAAGAGCCAGGATTATGGGTCTATACATCCCTTCATCAGGAGATGGTCCTCCCTTAGTCAGACATATGAATTTTGCTGTACTCCATTCTGCCAGAACATAGGCTGTCTGGAGGCTGTATTTAAGTAGGGATCCAACTGTGTCTGCTAGGTCATGTTTAAATTATGGTACAGGCAACCTTTGTTGTTCTCAGGGCCCATTGATTCTGTGTTTTAAGTCTTACAGAGCACACAGATGAGCTGCTCTCCTGAGAAAATAAACTGAGTCGTGTTTGTGTGTATACTTTGGCTGATGGCCAATGGGGACAATAGAGTGAAGTGTGAGACAAACTGTCAGTTAGCAGATTGTCTCTTGTGATGAAAGTTAATAAGGGCTGTCTATCTGAGAACATAAATGCCTACATAAAATGCCTGTGCCAGCAGTGAACTATAAGATGTGCACACAGATAAAAGTTCCATTTTCTAATGCATATATGTAACAGTTTTCTTTGTAACATGTTAACAAATCAAATATGTACTTGATAAATACAATCACACCTTAGCACGATCAGAAGCTTTCTCTGCAGATAAATTAAAAGGAATATCAATCTTCTGTGTTCTCCAACTACACAAGTCTCCTCACCTTCAAGTTCACCAGCTACATAGTTACCATTTCATAGTGTAGATTCAGGCCTTTGAGTATGACAAAAATGCAAATGAGGTGTGAACTCATTAGAATTGTTGACTCCCAAGACTTTGTGCAGCAAGTGTAAACATAGTGTAGGCACTACCTCAGTGCTGGTTGCTAATGGATTGCAACTGTGAATGACTGGTGGGAAAGAGAAGTAAGGCACAACAGCAGTTCAAATTACCTTACATGCACTGGCTGTGTCAAGTCAACTATGATACGCTTACAAAGTGTAGAAGTAACTGAAGCAATCTTTTAAATGAAAATGAACAGCACACATTTCTCAGTTTTGTTCATTGATAGCCAAACTCTTCTGACTTTGCTAAAACCTGTTTTTTACTGTCATGTAATTGTATCATACATTTAAAGAACAATGATATAAAATGCTCTATAGACTGCATGTCTGAGAGTACAGCACATATAAGAGAAGAATGAACAAAATCAAAGAAAAGAAAGAGCTGCACTGGTGCAAACAATGCTCATAAATGGTTGTGTGATCACTCATTACAATAAATATGTAAGCAACATATGTAAAAACAATGGAGAGTGTACAAGTGTATATATTTTGTAAATACTGTGGAGGAAATAGGACCTGCCAATATGCACAATGATCTGCATTCCTGCTGCAAAGTGGTTTCTGTGACAAAGACAGGTAAGACACCCCTACTGTGTTTTGTAGCTTCATTAGTATAATAGTTCAAATTCAGAGGTTGTGTAAAAACCTGTAAGGTGTACTAAAATGCATTTTGTAATGTTGTTTATGTTTCCCTTTTTCTTAAAATTAGTATTTGTGCAGTGCATGGCTTAGGGCAAATGCAGTGAAATGGATAAATAAATTAAAATTAATAGAAGTTACCTCTTTGATAAAGACAGCATAAATTAGAGCTGTGAAGCAAGTGTGTGAAACATGATGAAGCACAAAGCATATAGTATATGTAGATCATGGTTCAAGTCCCACATTTATCTTTTAATGATGAAAACTGAAAAAACAATTTTTACAAAAATGACGTGTTGAGCTTTGTCTATCACACCTGCACATTGCTCACCTCTGTGCAAACATGGCGTAATGACTCAGACAGCAAGCAGAAATTGTCAATTTCATAAAAGAAACATTGTTACATCTTTTGCCTTCCATTTCACAAATGTTGCATGGTGGCCAGCACGCTTTCACAATACCAGCAGTTCCCTAACATCTGCAAACAATAGACAGACATTGTCAATTAAAGAAAAGATACAAAAAGATTACATATTTTGCTTTCCATTGTACAAACACACATTGTGTGATGGTCAGGAAGCTTCCACAATACCTGCAGACTTGTCAATTTCTAAAAAGATACATTATAACATGTGTGGTCTTCCATCATGCAATCACAATAAGTGGTGTTGTGGGGCAGTCAGAACACACACAGTAATGAGTGTGAAAACATACAGCTCCGCCTAGCTCTTCCTGTGGCAACAGGTGTAAGTTAAGGGCCACACTACAGGTGAACCAGGGTTCTAAATCAGCAAACTGAAAGTTTTATTAATGTTGTTGCACTGTAATTTATATAAAAATTCACAATATAAAAATAATTACACATAAAAATAACTATGTATAACAGGTACACTGAGCATGCACGTGATGTTATATATATTTATGTCTAAGTGTGGATATCAGTACAATTATGGCTCTACAATTAACCATTTAGTTTCTGAACTGTCATGTCACACATATACATGTTTAACCAATCAACTCTTTAATGTGTATATATAACTAATGTGCTTTTTTGACAAACAAGTCCTCAGTTGCAATGAGCACTCTGGACAGTAATGACTATAAAAAATACACTGGTTGCCCAGCATTCCCTGTGACAGCTAGTATAAGTTCATGGCCACAATACAGGCAAGCCAGGGTTCTAATCTAGCACACTCCAAATTGTATTAATGTTGTTTCACTCACTTTTTAAAACTAAAGAACAATATAAAGGTAATTATAAATAATAGCTATGTATAACAGTGGATATCATATGAATTATATGTGTGACTGGGGGTATATTGACAGTTATATTTCTCTACTTAAACATGTCTTTTTTGTCCTGAGATGGACTTCATACTTCAATGATAGTCATATGCACATGAATGTATAATTGTCAGGTCACAAACATACATGGTTAACCACTCATTCTTTAATGCATCTATATAATTAATGAGCATGTCTAACAAACACCTCCTCTGTGGCATGGAGGTAAAACACCTATGTGGAAGAATATTTATTGTCTATTTTACATATGTTTAAATCTCACATTGGAAAAAGTACTATTATCAGTGTGTAAAGCCAGACAACAAAATGTGCCAGGTCATAAAATTTATACATACAAATACATGTCTGAAAAGTTAAGTCATCTAATAGGTACAGCAGCATCCAATACATAAACTAATATCTTCTGTCACCCTACCCTTCCTGCTTTCCTCTCTGTTTGGCATTGTTGCTCTCCACTTCACATTGTGCAAACACTGTTGGCATGGCTGTTCTGGTTTGTGCACTAGTCCTGAAACATATCACAAATTGGAAGGAAAAAACTTTAACTGTTGCTGTATGGCCTGTGTGATCATGAGAGAAGCTAGAAAGGAATGTGTCCAATATATGGAGTGTAGAGGAGTCCAGAATATTCATTAGACTCCATGTAAAGTACCACAGCTATAGGGTATTGCAGGGGACTATACCAGGTCCCAGTATAAATCTTTGGCTTGGAATAGTTTTGTCAAGGCTGTCTCCAGAGCAACTGGTATTCCATGCACTGGAGAGCAATACAGGCACCACTACAATAACCTGAAAAGGTGCAAGCAAGCACAACTCAGCCAGTGGCTTGATGAATTTAGCACTGCTGACATCCACAGTTGTGTAAGTATACAGATAAAAATACTTTATAGTCAAAGATGGAGCTAGACCAGACTGACATGCATCATGCTCTTCTCTTTTTCTCTCTTCTTTATTTTACAGCTGCCCAGGAGGTTGCAGAGAACAGGGAAGCCTATGCTGAACATTTAGAAAGACTAAGAGAAGCAATGGGTATGTATGCAGCACAAAATAATTATTAGTGTATTAAATGTATTGCTATTCTTTACATTGTAGCAAATTAAGCATGCACATCTTAACTGTAAAATCAAGAATACATGCTTCATTCTGTAGCTAATAATGTATTCAGATGTTGTGGGTTTAAATCCCACAGGTAGCAAATACATTCTAAAATAATTAAAAATTATTAAATATTACTTTCAACAACGTTGGCATAAATGCTTTGTTGTTAACTTAATCTGTGTTATTTATATGTATAGTGTTAGGATTACTTCAAACAGTTATCAGTCCTAGTTTGTAGTTTTTAAAAAATGTATAATTATTGTAAAAGCAAAATTATATTTATATTGTAGTAATTTATAATATGTGACAGATGGTGGCTCTTATTATCTTTTTCATTTTTTTGTCTCTTACCCCACCCCTTATCTCTCTTTTTTATTTTTATATGTGTGGTCACAATATTTTGATGTCCTCAATTTCTGCCAACTGACAAAATGATTTCTAGCACGGGGGGGGGGGGGGTAAGCTAATTAATGCGACTCAGCCTAAAAGCCCTCCAACAGCTGCTGCGGAGACACCCAGCACATCTGGGACACAACCTGGCAATACTGCCTCAGCAGCCCTGCACTACCTGGGTCCTCACCATCAGGTAGCATTACCCTGGCAGCTGGTGCAGTGGTACCCTCTGGGAGTATTGGTAGATATGGTGATATTTTCCTTGCTGGAGATGCCAGACATGGTGGGTGAGATCGTAGAAGGTACCATAGGTGCATGCCTTAGCCATATGAAGAAGATGTTTGCTGGAATGCTGAAAAACAATAACAAAAACATCAAGCACTCCAACAGGGAGCAGAGAAAGGGGACAGTGATGACAGTTCTGAGGGTGAGGACTAGATTCTCACTGTCCCCATGCCTAATGGGCATGGGCTTCCAGTGTCTCCTCCCGATCCTCAATTCTGATGTCCCAACATTTTGTGTCACAGTCCCTGTCTCTGTCTTGTTTGTCCTGTATGTCTGCACCTTCTTCCTCACCTACCCTACTTGCCTTACCTTGACATACCTATGTCCCTTACATAACATTCTTCTCTTACTGAAATAAAATAAAAAAAAATGGGCACCTATCCCACAAAAAAAACAAAACTATTGTCCCATACATAACTCTCCATTGTGCATGTGTGCTTCTCTATACACTTGATTTGGTTCAATTTACTATACAACAAGATTGCGTTGTTGTCACCCATCTTTGTTGTGGCAACAGTCCAAATTCATCCAATATTCTATCCATGTTCATTTACACTGTTGAAGAAGTGAATAGTTAAGGTTCTTTCCTATTTCCCTCCTGAACATTCCTATATTGCTTTCCCTTTGTCCCCCCACCTGCCACCCATTTCACCACTTTCTTATCTACCCCATTTTCATACATTTAATCTGGTCAAAACATAGAATCACACACCACACACAGGGCAGACATGCCTCCTGATAAAGCCCTTCATTTTTTGTCCTCTACATTTATATAGAGTTTTGCTCTGGTGCATGGCTATTTATGTCCTATGGCATAGTGTGGTTACCTCCTCACAATGCTGCTTAAACTCGCTGCACTAAAGGAACACACAATTAAAGCAGAGTAAAGGCACTGATATTAAATATTTATTTAGACTGATGGATGTATAAAATGCCAACCCATTTGTGTACTGTTGACATGATTCAATTGACTGATGTCTGGTTTTATGCAGTACTTCACCATAGTCAATCCCTCTCACATTTGCAAAAAGTATCACATTTAATTATTTAATGCCATCCTGAAAACATATGTAAAAAATTAGATTGAGCTGTATTCGAACTCTATATAATTTGTGCTCAAAGCAAGTACACACTACTGTTACACCTACTGCCAAAGAGAGGACTAGGCAGCAGGTGTGTTTCTTCCAGTCAGTACTGTCCAAATTGCTGACTACCTCGCTTCTTCGAATAGCGTGTTTGTCAGAGGAAGGCAAACCAATAGAATTATTACTATTTTTTCAATTAAGGGGAGACTCACATTTTCTCATTGATTAACTCTGTGAAAATGGGGAAGGCAGTACTAATAGTCCTTAATGTCATAAAATGTATGCACATTTGCACTGTATACTTCACTATGAACAGCAACATTTTTGTGAATTATTTCTACCATAGACTATATGCATAAGCACCTCTCAAGTTCAAGTTGTAGTCATTAAATGTGAATCTCGCATGCAGAGACACTTTGCTATCAATTGTGCAAACCAGCTGCTCAGCAGTGCACTATGGAAAGAGCTGATTGGCATTAATTACTATGTTTACTGCCCAGTTAGTTTTCATCCCATTATATTCTATGTAAAATCACAATCAAAGGGAAGGCAGTTGTTACTGACTGAAAATATATTTACTCAGACTCATGTGTGCCCTGTACCCATGCACTTGAAAATGGATATGTCAATTGTAGTTTTCAAATGTCAACTACACTGCAGAAATAAGTAACACAATTGCATTGTTAAATCATCTAAAGCTTTATACTGACAATAGACATTGTCTTCTACATGTATTAATGTGGACATCGATTCATGACAAATATTAACACATGTATATACACAGTTGCATCCATGCTGATTACAAAACATGTGTGCGTGTCTGTGTGATACTATAAGTGTGTAGTGTACACAAGATACAGAGAAACAGGTGCATATACAACAGTGCTGTAACATGAATTCCTGACAGCTTTTTGCATCTAATTTGAGAAGCTATCTTTTAAAGTATACCTGCACATTAGAAACACAACAGAAAATACTACATCCACACTTTGCACACCACTCTCATAACAGGATATGTTACCCACATCATATAATGATGATGGCATCATCTATAAACACCAGTATGACAAGGCAAAAGCATACTTCAGGGATGGTGCAATTAACTACTGTCTTCTGCTGATGGAACCAAAATACTTACATGTGGGTTAACATCAAAGCTTGCATAACTTGCTAAGTAGGGGTTCTAATCTCACCGCAGTCAACTGTTGATATTTTGCATGTGCACATGGGTAGTCACAAGAACATGAGTCTATGTCCTACTGTCAGCAATTCATGTCCCATGCAGAATAAATATTTTGACAGGCATACATGCCTACACTGCTGATGTCATCAGCTATAAAGTGCTGTTTGACATTATAAAAGCCAGTCTTGTGTTGTGCTGCTTGCATTAAGTACTGTATTCTGTAGATTGTTAGATAGGATTTCTAGTCTCAGTGCAGTCAACTGGTGTGTGTGTGTTTATATTCTTTTAGTTCACATTATAGATACCATTTTAGAACAGCATGTGAGACACTCCTACTGCCATCTTCTTCTCCCCAGACACTGCTGATGTCATCAGCTATAAAATGTAGTCTGGCATTATAAAACACAGGCTTGTCCTGTTGCACTTGTGTTAAGCACTGTGTCCTGTCTATAGTAAGGTAGGAGGTCTAGTCTCACTAGAGCCAACTTGTGTGTTGTTCAGTTAGTTCACATTCTAGTCACCATTTTATAACAGCATGTGACACACTTCTACTACCTTAAGTAATGTGTTCTGTTGGTACGTAAGGGTTCTAGTCTTACTATAGTCAACTGGTGTGTGTGTGTGTGTGTGTGTGTGTGTGTGTGTGTGTGTGTGTGTGTGTGTGTGTGTGTGTGTGTGTGTGTGTGTGCTCAGTTCACATTCTAGAGACCATTTTAAAACAACATGTGACACAATCCTACTACCATCTTCTTACCAGTTATAAAGTGTTGTCTGACAGTGTAAAGGCAGACTTGTACTGTGGTGCTTGTATTACGTACTGTGTACTATAGATAGGTAGGGGTTCTAGTCTCACTGTGGTCAAGTGTTGTGTGTCTGCTTGTGTTTTGTTAGTTCACGTTCTAGAGACCATTTTAGAACAGCATGTGACACAATCCTACTACCATCTTCTTCTCACCAGACACTGCTTATATCATTGCTATAATATGTTGTCTGATGCTTTAAAAGCCAGGCTTGTGCTGTGGTGCTTGCATTCTGTACTGTGTACTATAGATAGTTAGGTAGAGATTCTAGTCTCACTGTGGTCAACTTGTGTGTATTTGTATTCATTTAGTTCACAATATAGAGACCATTTTAGAACAGCATGCAACACTCTCCTACTACCACCTTCTTCTCACCAGACACTGCTGATGTTATCAGCTATAAAGTGTTTTCTGACATTATAAAAGTCAGGCTTGTGCTGTGGCACTTGCATTAAGTACTGCATTCTCTCAATAGTAAGGTAGGGTGTCTAGTCTCACTAGAGTCAACATTTGTGTGTGTTCAGTTAGTTCACATTCTAGACACCATTTTATAACATCATGTGACACGTTCCTACTACCTTAAGCACTGTGGTTTGTAAATAGGTGGTGGTTCTAGTCCCACTACAGTCAACTGGTGTGTGTTTGTTGTGCTCAGTTAGTTTACATTCTAGAGACCATTTTAGAATAGGATGTAACACACTCCTACTACCTTAAGTACTGTATTTTGTTGATAGGTAGGGATTGTAGCCTCACTACAGTCAACTGGTGTGTGTGAGTGTGTGTGTGTGTGTGTGTGTGTGTGTGTGTGTGTGTGTGTGTGTGTGTGTGTGTGTGTGTGTGTTTGTATTCAGTTAGTTCACATTATAGAGACCCTTTTAGAACAGCATGTGACAAATTATTACTACCATCTTTTTTTACGAGACACAGTTGACGTAACAGCTATAAAATGTTGTCTGATAGTGTAAAAGGCAGACTTGTGCTGTGATGCTTGCATTAAGTACTGTTTTCTGTAAATAGGTAGGGGTTCTAATCTCACTGTGGTCAAGTGTTGAATGCGTTTCTGTGTTTAGTTAGCTCACATTCTAGAGCCCATTTTAGAACAGCATGTCACACATTCCTACTAGCATCTTCTTCTCACCAGGCACTGCTGATGTCATTAGCTATAAAGTGTTGTCTGACTCTTTAAAAGTCAGACTTATGATGCGGTGCTTGTATTCAGTACTGTGTACTGTCAATAGTTAGGTAAAGATTCTACTTTCACTGCCATCAACTGATATGTGTTTTAGTTAAGTTAGCTCACATTCTAGAGACCATTTCAGAATAGCATGTGAGACACTCATACTACCATCTTCTTCTACGCAGACACTGCTGATGTCATCTGCTATAAAGTGCTGTCTGACAGAATAAATGAAAGACTTGTGCTGTGGTTCATGCATTATGTACTGTATTCTGTAGATAGGTAGGATTTCTGGTGTCGCTGTGGTCATCGGGTTTGTGTGTATTCATTTAACAATCAGTATGGTGACAATTTTAAAATGGCATGTGAGACACTCATCAGAACATCTTATTTTAACATACATTGATGATATCATCCTGTATAAAGTGTACAAAATTACAAATTAAAAAAAATTAAATTAGAAATTACAGTATTCAAGTCAAACTTGTGTTGTAGCAGTAACATTAAATACGGTGTTTTTCAGCAACTGTAATTAGATATTTAGTGGTTCTAATCTGACAGCAAGAAACCTGAGTATATATACATTCTAATAATATTTCTGAGTCCATTTTACACGAATATGTGACTCTACATCCATGTCAGGCACTCCTCCTAAGATGTTCTTCTCAGCATACAATGATGCTATCATACTCAAGAGCAAAGTGACAGTGTTAAAGTCAGACATATGTGGTGGTACTTGTGTTACATTGTATGGAATTCAGCCTCTACACCTACACAGGTGTAATAGTCAAATCTGACCCAGTCTACTGCTTTGTGTGTGTGGTTGGTGGTATATTAAGGTCATCATATGTTCTTTGGAATCCCTTTTCTTTTCACTACCACTTAGGAGAATCTTTAATGTACCACCATGCATCCAACATGTCCTTTTTCCCTCTGGCCACATGACATCCTTCCTACAGAAGAATGGAGGATGTCCTCATCTCAAACATGCATACACACATAATGAAATAGAGTCTTTTCCAGAGCTTCTGCAAGTCATCTCCAGACTACTGGGTGTGTGATTGCTAATTCTGCCATTGGGATGTGCATATGTCCCATATGGACAAAGGCAGTATGTAATTCAATCAAACAAATACATGCAAATGCATATAAATGTACAATATTCCATAATACAGATATAGTAAAAACAAAATGAAAACTCCAGCAAAGCTAGAACTTCCACTAAGTGACCTCCCAAATCTCTTGTGCAGAGGTACATGGGATATATGCAAATGATCACTATGAACATCAGGTGTTTCAGTTAATTGGCAATTCTGAATGTCCATGACTTGTTTCATCATTTTACTGGACAATTTCAGGCCAATAAAGCCAAACCCCTACTAGCTGTGGATATGCATATTCTGGCCTTGTTATGACCTCGTCAGCACAGCACAAGCAGAGTGTTTGACTAAGCATTAGAAACACATGAATTGGCAGCTTATTCCAAAGATGTGGCAGTCACTTTGAGACAAATCTGTCCCTCCTGCATATCCTAGTCAAGTTGCAGGCCATATTTAGGTCCCTGGAATGAGTAGCTCTAGTCCCATTTGATTTACAGGTGCGCAGCAAATTCATTATGTTTGGGTCAGAGATTGATATGTAACCCAGGCATAAGTCTCTCCTAAGAAATCTATACAATACTGAGTATAGTGACAGGGACTTTAATCAGTCTGAGTAAAGCACATGCTGGAGTCCCTTGATCTTCTTAGTTAGAAACCTCTGACGTCTTTCCAAGTAATGCAGGTGCTCTGTACGATACATGCTGAAAGGGGCATTGTACTCAATTATGGGCCTGATTAGTGATGAGTATAGAGGGGTTATAACCTCCTTTGCTCTAGAGGTGATGCCTTTGCTAATCAAGTGTGTTACTTAGAAAGACTTCCTTACTACAGTAGAAACATGGTGGCCAAAGTTAAGGTTGCAGTCTACTTGTGATCCCAGATGTCTTTCCACTTCATAGGTACATAGGGTATTGCTGTTAATTTGATAGTATAAAGGGACATTGTTTTTACTGAAGGAAATGATGATGCATTTTGTTGCATTCAGATTGAGACTGTAACTAAGACACCAGTTGGTTGTCTGAGTAAGACCCTCCTGAAGTATACTGACATAATCTTGGCATTCAATAATTGCACCCAGTTTGCAATCATCTGCAAACCTGATCAGATTTTCTTGATGTTTTGCTGTTTGTTAATGAAAATGGTACCATTGAAATCTCATTGTTCAGGAAGGAATGCTGGAGGAATAGTCGCCTGTATCATTCCAGCATGCACCCTACACATATATATAGATATGTGTTAAAGGTTAGTTCCTTAGAATGTCCAGGATACTCACTAATGATGGTGACTATTTAATGGCCACTGAACATTTGACTAGAGAATTTATTCACAGAGGCTATCATCACTATGAAATCAAACACCTCTATGTAGAGACCTCTGCACTTAGATCAATGATGGGTAAACCTTATTTTGAGAGGGGTGCAGGACACCCTGCCAGAGGAAAGCTACCTTCTTTGAAGAACAGGGTATCCCTCACTTACAGCAATGATGTAAGGATTGTGTGTGACATCTTCTTCTTCTTTTGGCTTTTCCCGGTTAGGGGCCACCACAGAGGATCACCTGTCTGCTCATGATTGGCAGTGGAGTTTTACAGTGTTGAGTTGCCAGCCCAGCATCCTTCCACAAAAGGCACACACATGCAGCCAGAAGAAACCCATGCAACCACAGGGAGGACATGCAGACTCCGCACACAAGGCACCCCAGCCGAGGATCGAATCAGAGAACCTCTTGCTGTGAGGTGGCAATGCTAACCGCTACACCACTGTAGCCGCCCTAAGGATTACTCGGAATTGGCCTATACTGCTTTCTGATGATGAAATTAAAGAAGTGGTGGGTGATTGGGTGATAGATCTAGGTTTGTTTTTAAGAATAATTTATCATTCAAGAGAGAGCTATGATATGGCCCTTGTATGAAATCCACATTGAGATCTGGCTGGATTGGTGCCTTCACTTGTAGGGTATGTAAGGCTTGTAGCTTGATGGCGTAACAATGTATTTATACAACCGACAACCAACATGAGATTTAGTGATAGTTTTCATGCCAACTGCAGAACCAGTAATTTGGTTTATTTGGCTAGCTGCACATCATGCAACACTTTTTATGTTGTTAAAACTAACAGGCTTTTGAAAGAACATGTTCTACAACACTTGGGGGTCTTCTATACATGGTAGACATTTCAGAATGTTGAAGACCATATGGCCGAGACCATATGATCGACATTTGAAATGTTGACCATGTAATAAAAAAAAAACACAACAATAACTTACCTTCACACTACTAGCAGGGGGGGGCAATGCCCCGCCTGCCCCCATAACTTAAATATAACAACTCTGAGATCGCACTACAGTGTAGAAAATGGAAATATTTCCATTCCTCACTGTACGGAGATGCCGGTTCTGCATGGTTGACATTTTGAATGTCTCTCATATGGTCTCGGCCATATGGTCTTCAACATTATAAAATGCCGACCATGTGTAGGGGACCCACACTTGGGTGATATAACATCTATGAACTTGTCTAATGGTTTGTGTAGACATATTTATGATACTAATGGACATTCCTTTGCTTTTATGGTGCTACAAGTTATTAGGGACAATAAATTGGAGGTGATTTGGTTAACAAAACTGAAGAAGCTGAAATTAAGTGGATAGCTATTTTGCAAGCTGATAAATCTCCTGTTCTTAATGGGAATATACCTTTAAAAACTGCTTTGAAGGCATGGAGATTATGTCATTGAATCTTTAACTTAACTGCTTTTTGAATTGTTTGTTGATGTTTATATAATCTGTGTTCCTTTCTGAGTATAGATCTGAAGAAGCATGCAAGTGTGAAAGCACTTTATCTTTTCTATATATATTTTTATCTATTTGTTAGCATTAAAGTTTATGCTTTCAGTCATGGTGGTTGCACTATTCTTCATTTGGTGAATTTTTCTTGTCATAGACTGACCTCTGGTTGCTTGTGTTACTTTGTTGTTCATTTTCTTTAAATTATTGCTATAGTATTCTTCATACTACAGGATGAAACATATTCAGTTATATGGTACACAAAAGAGAAAAACGGCCATGGATTTTAGCGGTCAGAACTGGAAAGCTGAGTATATTTTTCTCCATAAGTTGCACAACATAATATTCCAAATCAAAACCCATCTCTGCCATTAGAAGCAACTGGTACTGACAAGATTAATTTTAAACAAAGCTCACACCTACCAGTACCACTTTGTCCACATCAAGATTAGAACAACATCACAATAATGTTGTGGTGTCACAGACTGGCTCAACTGGTACAACTCTCAGTACTGATCTCACTTTACCTTCAAATTTTCTTCATATCTCTCATGAACATTGATGCAAGTTGCTCTACAAGGCAGTCTGAAGTTGGAATAATCGCTGAAAATGAAAATCTACTGGACCATGATAAAATGATTCAATCTTCATAAGATTAATCAAAAACAGAAAAAAAATCTAGGACTGTGGCTTGATTTCCCTACTGATTATATGGCTTATTGGATTACCTGTGGGCTGATTGAGTGTCAACACTACAACAGCCTATTTGATAAATCTTACAAGACTTTCAAAAGTGGCAAACTAACAAGATACCATTCAGAAAAACTTTTCTTTTGGATAAAAGGCAATGGTGAGCATTACAGGAAACAAGGTCAGTTTGCTACTTTTGTTTGTAAACTTTTAAATCCTAAATATTGCTCAGATTCTGTTGAAAGAGAATGGTTTCATGAAAAATACTATTTTAATTGACCATCATGAAAGAAGCATTACTCAGTAAGACTCTGTGCTAACAGACTTAACTGAGAAACACAGTTTCGGCTTGCAGCGAGAGTTGGAAAAGAAAATAAAGAACCATGCAATTACTGGGAATACGTCTTGGAGCGTGTAAAGGTTGTTATTTGTATGTAAGGTAAACATAGCCTCATTTTTCAAGGAAAAGATGAAAAAATTGTTCACAGCAGAATGGGATTTTTTTCTCTTTTGTGTGGGGGTTCTCCCTTCTGTATCATTTTTTGGCACTCTACTCAGTAGCCCACAGCCATCTCCTAATCCCCAGGTTGATGCATAACTTGAGGTCATCTTGGAGTCCTGGCTGACTACATCTACCTGGGGGCGTTTCTGTTATGATTTACCCTGTTACTCCCCCTTCCTAGCCAGCTCTATGGTATATCTGTGGGCCAGCCATACAATGTGAATGTGCAGCATTTTGCCTCACTTCAGCAGCAGCTCAGCAGGGATCATCACAAGAGATGGCCATGGGACCATCTCACCCCAATGGGATGATAACATCCATTCCACTTGAGACACTGTTTGAAGCTAAGCTTGCTGTAGTATAGTCAGAACTTTATTCACTATGTCATTGGGGCAGCTAGAATGGGAATTATTTTTTTATGTCTGCTTGAGCTCATAAGTTAGTTTGATGTTTTTTTTTTTTTTTTTCAGGCCACATTTCGAAATATGGAAAGTCAGGAAAAAGAAATCCTTCTTATTCTGTCCAAAATTACCTGTCAGGAACACATTGAACTTATGGCTCAGAAGGTCCATGTGTTAAATGTTGACAAAGTAAATTCTTCTGTTTTTTTTTAGCTTGTTAGTTGGCTCAACACGAGCTCTGTAACATATAGTTAACTGCTGTAATTCAGTAGTTAAAAGATGTGCAGGCTATTGAGTGCTTTATAAATTTTCTGGAACTAAAAAGCCAAACTGGTGAGGAAATGTCAAATCAGGTATTGTAGTACTCAGGTGAAGTTTGTGAACTATTTTTTCAAAATGTAGGACTCAGTGCTATGACAATGCTACTATAACGTCTAGGTATTATGAGCAGATGCAGCAAAAGATTTTAGAAGAAACCAAGTTTGCCATATTTGTGCCCACTGCAGCAGATTCACCATATCTGGTGGGCCGTAGTGCTATCGACTGCTGACAGGCAGGTAACTTTTTCTTTACAGTGCTTTTGCTTTATACATTTCTACAGTTCAGTGATGGACAGTTTGTAAAGCTTGTCTCGGAAATAGAAGTGTGTTAAAATCCCTAATACCAATATAATAGAGGCACATGTTATGGTGACAAAATCAATTTCAAAGTCTTTGTAATTTTAGAAGCTTTAGAATGTCTAACTGAAGACCAGTCATAAAAAGGAGAACCAGAACAGAAGAAGACAATATTGTAAATAAGATGCAAGAGCTAGAAATTGTTTATATGCTGACGGTGAAGGATAGAATTTTAGAAAAGTTTTATTGAGTAAGTGAAATTCTGCAAATTGAAAATGTGAACTTAGAAACGTGCAAGTCTGCATAGCTGACCAACTACACACTTTATGAGATGACTGTGAAAGATTTGAAACACCAATCGACTTCATAACAGCACCTCTACTAAACATCTTCGTATGAGCCCTCGCAGTAAACAAATAAGACCCTTATGCCTTACAAAACAAAACAGCTATATTTGTCAACTATATTATTATACATATTCATATCTGACCTATATTAATCACAGTGTCTGAGTAAACTGAATAAATATATCTTATTAAGTATGTAACTGAATTCCTGTTGAATATGTTAAAGTGCTACCTTTCTACAACAACTGTACTAACATAAAGTACATTCTACAATGTAAATAATGCTTTGTTAATGGTATCTCATACTTTTGTTATTTCTCTTTTCAACATCTAAGTCTGTATCCTCCAGTTATGGTTCTAGCTATCAATTAATGCTCAACTCTGTACTTGTATGTATAAGCGTCACTGCAAACGATGGAGCTTTTCTCCCCAAGGCTTTGCTGAAAAGGGATCTTCAAGCCCAGTTGGAGTTCCCCAGTAAACATAAAACAGATAACTAAATAAATAAATTGAAAGAAAGATCTACCAGATGTTTATTATAATACACTTCAAACTCACAAATGTACCAGAAAGAAGGTACCCAATGACAAAGATGTCCCAGAAGTAGATATAAATGCCAGAGATAAATATCACATCACCACCTGTTACACAATTTTTGACACACTAGAAACCCAGACAAGAAGAAAAGAGATGTGCAAAGAAACAGCAAACAGGTATGTATTGTTTTCTAAGTGATGTGAAATAATATCACTTTATGTGCTGAAACTGAAAGCTAGTCTTAGTGTTCTTAAAAGGTTATTAATGCTTATCCAGAGGACTTGCAAACAGCACTTCTGCATCAAAGCCAAATGCTCCTGCTTCAACACAGGACATATCACCTAACAAAATAGCCTGATCTCCTTCCCAGGTCTCTTCTCCTTTCTGTAATTATACATTACTCTCTGCTTGATTGTACAATGCAGAGTGCTTGTTCACTATAATGTATGTACACAGTTTTTCTTTGTATGTAGTCTGCTTAGATTTCTGTATTTTTTGTTTGCAAAATATTTTGTATTTCATGCAGGCTGAGACTGAAATGGGTCAACATTAATCAGTGTACGACCTTGATAAATAAATAAGTAAACAGATAAAACTCTCTGCTGACCTTCAGCAGTTTTAATCATATGTGTGCAGTAAGTTCCTTGCAACAAAATGTATATAAATTATATTCAGTCATGCTGAACTTTGTAAAATAACTTTAGAAGACAAAATGGAATGTGCATTTCCAAATGTAAAATTGCCTTGCACATCTGTTTAACAGTAGTGGTCACAAACAAATTATACAGCTGAGCATTCAGTTTTTTTCAGTTCAGGCATATTAAAAATCCCAACAGAACAACCATGGAACAAGACTGTCTGGATGCCTTGAATCTGCTAAGTACAGATATAGATTTGTTACACCAAGTTAGTTTTGGGGACTTGATCACACACTTTAGATATTAAAAAAATCTAGAAGAAAACACTTTAAAATGTAAATAAATATGAATCTAACATATTTATTTAACCCAGTTATGTGGTCTGGTCTGGGAGATCATAGGATCATAGTATCATAGGAAGTTACTAGGCTATTTGCCCTGAAGCCCTTATAGGCCTAGCCAAGAGTTTAGCCCATGCATAGACAAATCTGCACATGATTCCCCTGTCCACTAGGGACACGGGTGGAATCCCAGGGATGTATTTTCTATTTCCCATCCAATTATCTAGGTTGTGCTTAAAAAGTGGTAAAGAGGTACTATGCTTGACATGGAGAGGGAGTCTATTCCATAGATGGGGGAATCTCTGGGGCACAAATCTGTCCCACCAACAAGTCCAGGTTGAGGCCGTGTGTATGGGTACTCGAGTGGAACTTGACTTGTGGATATGTAGCAGTCCCATCAAGGCGGGGTCCAAGATCGTCTTGTATGCCAGACAGAGATCAGCTCTGAGGAGTCAGTATGAAACAGAGTAGAGGGATAGGGCTTTTAGCCTATCTGTATATGGTAGATTTTTGAGGCCCTGGATTCTCCTGGTGAGGAACCTCTGTGGACTCTCCAGCTGCTGCATGTGCTTAGTGAGGTACATGCCGAATGGTGTGTTGTACTCAATAATGGGCCTTATAAGGGAAGAATACAGTGATGTTATGACCTCCTTGTCCCTTGATGAGATTCCCTTACTTATGAGGTGGGCCATGTAGAAAGCTTTCCATACAATGGAAGCATCATGGTGGTCAAAAGTCAGGTTGCTATTAATCTGGGTGCCCAAATCCCTCACCACTGACTGAGTGCTTAGGACATTGTTATTAATGTGATAATTTGTGGGGACATCACTCTCCCCAAAGGGGATGATGATGCATTTTTTTGTATTCAGCTTGAGGCCATGTTTCTGGCACCAGTCATTTGTTTGGTGAGACCCTCATGGAGGATGTCCACATCACTAGGGGAATTGATGACAGCTCCCAGATTGCAGTCATCTGCAAACTTGGTCAGCCATAGCCCACTGGTTTTGGCCTGCACCTCAGAAAAGTATATCCCAAATAACAAAAGCCCCATGACCGAACCCTGGGGTACGCCACTTGATACAGGTCTACTGCATGAGGTGGCTTACTCTATTTTGACTAGCTGATTTCTATCAGTTAGCCTGTCATCTGGTAACATGTGGATCAATGCCTAGTTGAGAGAGTTTATCTATTATGCCCAAGTGGGGAATAGTGTCAAAGGCTTTGGCCAGGTCAAGGTAGGCAGTGTGCACTGTCTTCCCCTCATCCATGGCTTTGGTGACTGTCTCAAAAAAGTCAACCAACTTTAGCAGACATGACTTCTCCTTGACGAAGTCAAACCATGTGGAATCGAGTGTTTGGAGGTTGCCAATGTCCTTGTTAGTGAGGTCCAGGATAATCCGTTCCATGGCCTTGCAGATCAGGCTAGTTAGGCTGATAGGTCTATAATTTCCTGGATTGGTGGACATTCCACCTTTGTGTAAAGGGATGACAGTGGCTGTTCTCCACTCAGCTTGGACAAAGCTGGTACTCAGGCTTTGGTTGAATAGGGCACCTAATGGTGATGCAAATTCCTGCCTGAATTTATGTAGGATGCAGCCTGGGATGTTATTGGGTCCCATGGGGGCTGTATTTTTTTCCTTTGAGAGAGCAATGATGACCTGATCCCTAGATAGAAGGGGAAGGGGGCAGGTACTGGGAATGCCCGGATTTACTGACAGGGGGACAGAGGGGTGAAATTTTCACTGAATCTGTCAGCCAGCAATTTTGCTATATCTACACCATTTGTGTATGTGGTGTCCTTGACTACCAGTTCTGAACAGATCTGGGTGCTACCTTTGAGATTATGGACATATGTAAAGAAGGCCTTATGATTGTCTCTAGTAGATGTGGCCAGTTTGGACTCGAAGTTTCCTTTGGAAGATTTCACTAGTGCTCTTATTTGCTTATTAAGGCTAAGGAGAGATTGCTTCCAATCGGGCAACTGCTCCTTCTTGGTCCTGGACAGCAATTTTTTCTTTTGTTATAGAGTTTATTTATTGCAAATGTCCACCAGAGAGGTTTACTCTTCCTTGTGGAGGATGATTTAATCCTGTCAGGTATTCCTGATTCCATGCAGCTACATAAATGTTCGTAAAAGTAATTTGGTATAGTTTTGGGTACTGGTGCCAGTTTCTAGAGAGGGGGAGGGGGCTGTGAAGCTGTTTATACCATCCTTCAGGAGTCTGTAATCAGCTTTAAAAATTTTTTTGTTTGACCCTAGCTAGAGGGGGTCAGGGGAGATGGTGACTTCAAACATGACCGCTTTATGGTCTGATCTTACAAAGGAGGATGATACTGCAGGGATGCTGCAGTAGTTACTCATTTTGGTTAATACCAAGCCCAAGATATTATCACCTCTTGTGGGGGTATCGACTAGCTGTTCCAAAGCATTTGCATTGACAAAATCGAGGAATCTCTGGGCATTTGTGTTTTGGCATGAGTAGTTCTTCCAGTCTATATTTGGGTAATTAAAGTCATCAAGGATCAGGGTAAAGGGTTGAATGTTGATAGATTCAAAGAGGTCTAGATAGGCAGTTTGGGCATCTTGGGTCAGATTTGGGAGCCAGTAGCTAGCTATGATTTGTATAGGGGACTTGTCAATGGTTAACTGCACCTGAAGTGTCTTCTGTGCATCATACTGTTTGGCCAGCCTGGAGGTGTATATGTATTTAATATATATATTGAAACTCCACCTCCTTTGGCTTTACTACCCACAGTTTGGTGTCTAAATGTATGATAGGATGAGTAACCAGGTATGGCTGAAGTGCTCTCCGCAGCTTTGAACCAGGTTTCTGTGACTGCACAGATGTCAGCATTTTCCAGGGTTATGAATGCTTGCAATGAGTGCAGTTTAGACTCCTAGCATTTAGCAGCATGACCTTTAATTTGGTTTTGTTTAAATTTTTATGTTGGTAGTTTTAACCTCATCACTTTTTCTAAAAAAAAAGCACTATGGGGGAGGCAAGTGCCTTTGCCAGAAGCCTGAAGCCTAAGTGAGACAGATGCAGGCCATCTCTGGCAAAGCATTATGGTCTGTCAATTATATCTTCTCAGGCTGTCAGGTACTGGATCCCCCCCCAAGAATGATAACAGAAACTAAGCCAGTTTGTTAAAGTTAGTCATTTTCTGTTTGTACTGAGGCATCATTCTGGGTGACGGTAGAATGCTGCGTAAGGCTAGGGACATACCTGCCTGGGACACATATTCAGCGAGTTCAATCATGTCTCTCTTCATATAGTCCAGGGAGGTACATCTCAAGTCATTCACACCAACATGGACTATGACAGAGTCATAACAGTACCTGTTGTTGAGAGACTTGAGGGCATGTGTGATATGGTGGATTCTGGCCCCTGACAGACAAATAACCATGACTTTCTCCTCATCCAGCCTGGTAAGAGGCACATCTGTTTGTCTCACAATGGAGTCTCCTATGAGTAATATGTTGGATTTATGGTTAAGCCTTAGTGGTTGTGAGACACAGGTGTGTGAACTATGCATTGTATGTGATGTGGAGGGTTGTGGAGATCGCGTGTGTTTTTGCCTTGGAGGTTTTTGTCTCTGAGGACTCCTTTGTTTGGGTATATTTCTAGAAGAAAACACTTTAAAATATAAATAAATATGAATCTAACACATTTATTTAACACAGCTTTATGGTCTGGTCTGGTCTGGTCTGGTCTGGGAGATGACCTGTTAGAAAATTGAAAATGGGTTATACATTTTTTGACTCTTGTTTCACTTTCAGTACTTATTGAGTCTTAATGTCTTGTTAAGTTAAGCAATAGAAGAGCTAAGGAAACACCATTTATGGGGTGTGAGTAGAGAATAAGTTGGTCTTAATCTGGTACTGCACAGGGTTTAACCCTAGGGCTAGTCATATCTAGAATATTTATATCAGCTATCAAGTTCTAAAACTGATTAAGAAAATCCCCCACCCAATGACACTCAAGTTGGTTCAGTTGTCATGAGGGTGTGGCCTTCAATAAGGCCTATTACAAATTATAACTTGGCAAAGAGGGGGAAACTGATTTTAATGGAATACAAATGCAAGGTTGTACACTTTGATGTGGTCATCCAAACATAACAAACATGTTGATGGAAGGCAATTTCCTAAGAGAGGATGCAAAACAATCTGTCATTCATAAACTTGAACCTTGCAATGGAACATGAGACAGCAAATGTGAAGGTCAACAGGAAGTGGCAAGAGGTAAAAGAAGCATTGGGAAGTGGATTCAGATAATATAGATTTCCTCTTCCCATTACACAGGAAATGGTTTGAGCCACAGAGGACATACAGTGCCTCATCCTGAATGCAATACAAAGACAGGGACATTAGGATGGTAGGAAATATACATCTGGGTTCCACCAGAAAGATAAGACAAATGGAAGGACTGGGCCATGAATAAAGAAGCTGACTCAGGTCTTGACCTGTATGTAGTGGAAGAAAGTTAAAGAGAAAGAAGTGGCCATAATATACATCATTAACATTTCTATGGGTCACGAAGCAGGGAGTAGTAACAATAAAGAGAAAAAACAGAAAGCGAGGAAGGTTGGTGGCAACTGTAAGGGTGGAGGTTTATAAGTGAATGAAAACACTCTTGATCAGTGTTCATGCACAGCTGCATAGTTTACAAGGCCACTTTTTATACGTTTTTGTGTAGTATGCAAGGGAAGAATGTTTCTTAAAATCCCCCATTCAGTTACAGAGCAGCAGACAACTAAGTTGCAATGTATTAAACAACTGTGGCAGTCTAAGGACAAAGCCTACACAAATTAGGCCCCTGTGCATCACGGGTGTCTTCTTCTGTAATGAAAGTTGTACAGTACAGCAAGTCAGATATGCTCAGCCTACACAACTTCTCCAATGGATGAAAGTAGCTATTAGCAATGCAGCACCTATTCAATTAAGTAGGGAACACTGCTTCTTAAGGGGAGCAGAGTGCAGCTATGCAGCTCAGCACTGCAGAGCTATGGTGCATTAAACGGGGTGCTTGTACTTAAGTGTCCTCATTGTGTCATAAGTTATTTTGAGTTGTTCATTGCAGGGTGTTAATGAGATTCAGAAGACTGCTAATTATGTATGTCTCTGAATCACATTGAAGATGAACAGCACAACTCTGCCAATCTGTATATAGCTCATTGCTCAGGTCTGAAGCATGATTGTGAGTACTGCCGCCTGCTGGTGGGAAATTGTTGTGAGGCTTTGAAATGCATTGCCCGCAGTACTAGAGGAGCATAGATGAGTGGAGGGCTTCAAGTGCGCCTAGGCCAGATGAAAAGGGTAGGGTAGGAAAGTGGAGACGAACAACCTTTAATGGCTTGTTGTAAGCCTTTGATGTATACAGTAGACCATATGTTCATAAAACTGCATCAATAAGCAAATATGCAGACATAGATACAAGGCACTTACAAAAACAAGCATAATTTAGAAAGGTTTATCTCACGCTTGCACTTCATTTAGTCCATGGAATTAGTTAACATATTTAGTCCATCAAAGAAAATTATTTCAGAAACCTTTCTTGGACCAAGGAAGGGGTAGCTGCAAAAAGTAGATAGACTCAAGGAATGCCTTGTCTTCTTTTGTTGATTTATTCATATGTTTGCATTAATTTAGACCTGACATTTTAGGGGGACATGATTGACAAATGTAACCATTTTGGAAGTAGTTCATGGGTAAGTGTACTGTCTCTAGCAGGGAGAGAGACTTATTAGAAAACTACAAATGTTTTTCATATTCTTAACCAGTGGAGAACAAAAGTGAAATGTAATAAGCATTAGAAAATAAACGGAATGAAAATTTAACCATAATAGACAGTCATAATTTAATTTACCATTCAAAGGAAGAAACCAGGTGCCAAATGGAGTTTTCACATGTCATGTGCTTTTAAAATTGTTGTTACTTTTCTCTGACTGTAAAATCCATGTAATAAAACATATTGTGAAAAACCGAGTGATATGTTGTAGTACAAGAGCAAGATTTAAGAAGATTTCAGCTATATACTGGTATGCGAAGGAAAGAATTATATACCAGGTTTGAAGATATTCCTATTACAAGGACTGTTTTGAAAAGCAATAATACTGGTGATAAATGAGTCTGTGGGTGTTTCTAATTTAACAAATATGCTAAATAAAGTAAAGTATACTTTAATGAAAAAACCAAAAAAACCTGAATAAAAAGCTTGTTGAATGGTGTTTACTTTTAAATTAACATATAAGGGATTCTTGTTTTAACTCAAATTTAGTTATTGTTCTGCCAAAGGAGAGGCATGGAGAGTCTGTTTTATGCATCAAGTCCTAAGCATGTTGTATAAAACATATGAGGCTATGAATCGTGTAAAGATTGCTTATAAAATAATTATGTGTGCATTACCTGCTGTCTTGGAATGAATACTTAGTAAATACTACTCTAAATATAAAATAAAAGGCTTGTGTAATATACAGTGGATGTAAAAGGGTACACTCCCCTGTTAAAATGCCATTTTTTATGATATAATAAAATGAAAATAAAAAAAAATGAGACCACAATAAATCATTTCAAAACTTTTCCCACCTTTAATGTGACCTATAACCTGTACAATTCAAATGAAAAACAAACAAATCTGTTGAGGGAAAATACAAAAAATATAAAACATACAATAAGCTGGTTGTATAAGTGTGTACACCTTTAAACTAATACTTTGTTGAAGCACCTTTTGATGTAATTACAGCATTCAGTTTTCTTGGGTACACACCTGCCATCAACTAAAGAGACTCTGATTAACCCCAAATAAAGTTCAGCTGTCCTAATAGGATTTTCCTGACATTTACTCAATTGCCTGCTACAGCAAAAGTCATGGTTTGCAGAGAGCTTACAAAGCATCAAAGGGATCTCATTGTTGAAAGGTATCAGTCAGAAGGGTACAAAAAAAATTATGAAGACTGTCAGCAAAAAGTGGATAAAATATGGGACAACAGTGATGTTACAAGAACTGGACGTCCCTCCAAAATTGATGAAAAGACAAGACGAAAACTGGTCAGGGAGGCTGACAAGAGACATACAGCAACACTGAAAGAGCTGCAGGAATTTCTGGCAACTACTGGTTGTGTACTACATGTGACAATAATCTCCTGTATTATCTATATGCCTGGGCTATGGGGTAGGGTTGCAAGACCAAAGCCTTTTCTTACACAGAAAAAACATCCAGGCCCAGCTAAAATTTACAAAACAATACATCAAGTCTTCCAAAAGCATATTTGAAAATGTGTTATGGTGTGATGAGACCAAGGTTGAACTTTTTGGCCACAATTCCAAAAGGTATGTTTGGGGCAAAAACAACACTTTGCATCACCAAAAAACACCATCTCCATGGTGAAGCATGGCGGTGGCAGCATCATGCTTTGGGGTTACTTTTCTTCAGCTGGAACTGGGGCTTTAGTCAAGGTGGAAGGAATTATGAACATTTCCAAATACCAGTCACTTTTGGCCCAAAACCTTCAGACGTCTGCTAGAAAGCTGAAGACAAAGAGGAATTTCACCTTTCAACACCACAATGACCCCAAGCATACATCCAAATCAACAAAAGAATGGCTTCACCAGAAAAAAATAAAAGTTTTGGAATAGCCCAGCCAGAGCCCAGACCTAAATCCAATAGAAAATCTGTGGGTGACCTGAAGAAGGCTGTGCACAAGAGATGCCCTCGCAATCTGACAGAGTTGGAACACTTTTACAAGGAAGAGTGGGCAAATATTGTTAAGTCAAGATGTGCCATGCTGATAGACTCCTACCCAAGAAGACTGAATGCTGTAATCATATAAAAAGGTGCTTCAACAAAGTATTAGTTTAAGGGTGTGCACACTTATGCAACCAGCTTATTGTACGTTTTTTATTTTTTAAATTTTTCCCCTAACAGATTTGTTTGCTTTTCAATTGAATTGTACAGGTTATAGGTCACATTAAAGGTAGGAAAAGTTTTGAAATTATTTTTTGTGGTCTCATTTTTTTATATCACAAAAGCCTGACATTTTAACAGGGGTGTGTACACTTTTTATATACAATGCAAATATGTTGCAACACAAAGAGTTTTTAAAAAATTCCATTGTCAATATTTGAATAAAAGAAAAGTCAAAACATTAACAGAACCATGCCAAACGTAGGTTAACACTTAAAACTACACTGATGTTACAATTAAAAAATACTGATAATGCATATGTATATTGATAGAATTAATACATGGAAAAGTTTTGTTGTTTCAAACATAATTTTGGATAGGTGATGCAAAACATTTGACTTGGCTATAAGAAAGTATAGTCTGCGCAGGAGAAGAAAAGTTTGTGCTCCTTTCCTGGATGTTTTTAATGTGGTTTATGTTCCTTTAAATATGGGGTTCAATGGTGAAAATCAATTAGTTGGGCTTTATTAAGATGAACTAGATCTTGTTCAGGTCTAAATACAAAAACATTCTGAAGGAAAAAGGAAAAATTATATCCTATTGTACAGACCATATAAACATCATGAGAAGATTAAGAAGAGGACAAAGAAGAAGCTCAGGCTGAAAAGCAAAATAATATCTGAACTGTTTTAATGTCATTTTGGTGTACAATTTAATACTTACAGACTAGAAATCACTTAGCACAGGTGTGTTAATGTTTTATGTAAAATGAAGTTGTGATTGCAATAGTCTCTACTATTTTCTGCCTATATTTGTCTCTCGTGCTGACAGAGTGATAAAGTCTTACTCAACTCTTTACAGATTAATACAGCATTACAAACAGATACTCTAAGTTTTAATTATTTAAAAAAGAAATTCCATTTTCATGAACCAGCATTCAGGTGCAATTTCTGGTTATTACCATGACTGTATTATATTTTTAGTGTATCTCTTTGTAAGTAAAATTAAAACAGCTTCTAGGTATAGAACACCAAACACAGCAAGCGAAAAGCTCCATAAGTAGTACATATAAATAGAAACCCATGAAATAGTGTGTTTTTCTGGTACTCAGCTATTCCAAATTTTGTAATCATATGGCATTTTTCTGAGAGCAATGGAAAATCAGTACCCTTTCTTTTAAGTATCAGTTTTCATTTGTTTGTCCTAAATTTTCTTCATAATCTTCTGACAGTCCCACATGATTTCTTAGGACACTGTTATTGTATATTTATATCAGGAAATGTTTTTCAGTGGTTACTGTGTAAAATCTTCATGCTATAGAATTTTATACTGTGCCACAGTTTATGTGATGGACTCGTGTAGATGGCATAAAGTGAGTTACAGAACAAGGTATGAGAAGTTAACACTGGTTCAGTGTCAGTTTGAGGAATCCTGTGTCCATATTCCAGGTGATGCAGTTTCAATATATGTATGCATGCATGTATTGTTTATTACTTTATTTGTGCTAACTGGATTAGCCCCATTAGGCTTGTTACCTATTTTTAGGGGAGAAGAAAATATTTATAGAAATGGGAATACAGTTTATCAAGATACTAATAAAGTTCCCTTTCGTGAGATGCCAGATTGTTCTAGTTGAGAGACCATGATGGAATCTGGTGAATGAGAAGAGGTTGGTATGGATAAGAAGGAGATGAGTGCCAAAGCAACTATGGAAGCTTCAGAGGTTAGTCTTTCTGCATTAGAAAGTGAAATAAAGCTCAATTTAAGAAACATACCTACATTGCAGAAAGATCATTCTTAAATGAAGCAAAAGGTTTGAATATTTTGGCGAGACGATACTAAAAGACAATTAACAGTAACTAAAGTTTTCAAAATGATGTAGTCAGTTATTCCTGATGTCAGACAAAAGCTGCACAGAGAAGGAGGAAGCAAAGCAGATGTCCAAGAAATGGTGGACATTTTATACTTAAATGGAAGTTGCCTTCCTTAGCAGTGCTGAGAGAAAGTGTACAAACAGAATGTATGACTAGACAAAACTTGCTGAGATTGTAAAATATAAAGGAAATGCCTCGAGACAGATACTTCTTTTGGTCAAAAGTGATGGCACTCGAGGTAGATGTATAAGGGCATGCATTGTTTAATTAAGACAAATTTAGAAAAATAAATATAAACTGTGTGCATCTGAATTTTATGATTCTCAAGAGTACATGTGTTTCTTAACATGAGAACTAAATTAGTGACAAAGGAAGAACTACAAATGGAACTGCTGAGGTATTGTCTTAATATCCTATGCATTAGGTCCTGAATAAGTATGGAATAGGTATGTAGAGAGCTTTCCTGGCATTCAAATTAAGTAAGCACTCTCGTACTAAGTAAAGCACTACATCTACTTACCACCCCTGTGAATATCCACTTCCCTTAAAGGTATACCACTCCCTTATACTGTTCTAGCATGTCAAGTGGTAGATCACTGGCATCGTCTCCAGTTCAGCTGGTCAATCTGGGTATCTTGAGACAATGCTACAATTGTCTCATGTACACAGACAACCCTCTCCTCCTCCCAACAAACACAAATACATGTGAGAGATGCAACTATATAGCCAAACTGGAGGCTGAACTCTCTCAACTCAGGGCTGGCATGACCAGACAGGAGGAGATGGCAACCACACATACAACAATTCCAGTCCCACATAGACCTACCACAACTGCAAACCAAACACATAAAAACACAAAGACATACTTGGAGGCTCTAATAAAAAACTTACCAAAACAACAGAGGCTCCCAAAGCAGACATCGAAAAATCCACCACCTCAAAACAAAACACATGCAACACATACTTCAATAAATCAGTGTGTCGACCAATCGCAGCCCTTAAGGCCAAACACCTTGCCTGATACACTAGTAATAGGTGACTCCATAGTCAGACACACTGATGTCCCACTGACCAGGCTGAACAAGGAGAAGGTGACTGTGAGATGTCTATCAGGAGCTAGGATCCGCCACATAACACACGCACTCAGGTCACTCCAAAGCAAGTACAAATATGACTCCGTCATTGTCCATGCTGGTGTGAATGACCTGAGACATACCTCCCTGGACTACATGAAAAGAGACATAGAGGAGCTCTCCGATTATGTAGCCCAGGCTGGTATGACCCTGACCCTGAGCAGCATCTTGCCCTCACCAAGAATGATACCACAATACAAAGACAAGATGATCAGCTTTAACAATTGGCTCAAGTACTGGTGTCATTCTAAGGGGATCCAATGTCTGTCTGCCTGGGATGATATGTTGGACAAGCCACGCTGCTTCGCAAGGGATGGCTTACACCTATCACCACTGGGCTTCCGGATATTGGCTAAGGCTCTTGCAACCCCCATAGTGCCTTTTTTAGGCAAGGCTCAAAAGACAAACCCACCTCCTTAGAAAACAAAAATGGAAAAAAACTAAGGGTAATGCTGCTCAACGCCAGAAGTCTAAATCTTAAGATGCAGGCACTTGATGCACTCCTCAGCATGGAGAACATCGACGTCTGTGCAGTAACTGAAACCTGGTTCAAGGCTCCTGAGAGCACACCAGCGCTACCAGGCTATACCTCGTATCATGCGTTTCGGCCCCAAAACCCGGGCCGAACCACAAAGGGAGGGGGAGTGTCCATATTCATAAAGGACACCCACACCTCCAGGTTAGTAACAACACATGAAGCATCAGAGACCATACAGGTGCAACTAACCATAGGCAAAACTGCTATACAACTGGTAGCATGTTACAGACCACCCTCCCAATCTCAAGAACCCCACTCAGCCTTCCTGAAGACATTGGAGGATATGAATGTATCACAAAATACCATCATACTGGGAGACTTCAACTACCCAAACATAGATTGGGTACATTATTCTAGCCCTAATACCCTAGCCCAAAGGTTCCTGGAATTCATAAATTCAAATGCACTGGAACAACTAGTCACCTCTCCCACTAGAGGAGATAATATACTAGACCTGATCATCACAAACATGGGGACAAAATGCTCCACACCGGAAGTATACCCCTCACTAGTGAGATCTGACCACAAACTAATCACCCTGGATATACATATCCCACCTCCACCCCCAGCACAAAAGACCACAGTGAAAACTTCTCAAAAGCAGACTTCACTCTTCTTAAGACTGAGATGGTATCGTTTAAGCCCACTGTGCCAGTGGATACCACATCCCACAATGCCGAATCCTTCACAAATGCTTTCTATGGACATCTCCAAGAATGCATGGATCATGCAATCCCAAACAAATCCAAGTCCCTCTCCACCAAATGTAAGCATCCTGTCTGGTGGACCTCAGCCATAAACAAATTGTATAACAAAAGAAGGAAGCTACTGCACGTCAGAGCGAAATCCCATGAAGGGAAGACATCTCTGATCAACATTAGAAGAAAACTACATTCTCTCATAAAAACTTCCAAGGCAAACTTTGAGAGAAAAATCGCTAAGGACACTAAAGATAACCACAAAGCCTTCTTCAGCTATGTTAGAAACCTGGAAACCCTCAGATATGCTCAGAGTTGGTTCACAACAACAAAAAATACACTGAACCCACAGATATTGCTAACATTCTGGCTGACAGGTTCAGTGCAAATGTCTCCCCTCCTTCACCCCCAAAAGAAGAAATACTTATCCCAGCTAAATGTAATCTCCCTGTCATCTCAGATGTCCAAGTGAGAACCGCCCTAAACAAAGCAAAAAACACAGCATCAATGGGACCTGACGGTATCCCGGGGTGCATGCTACGTGAACTCCAAGAGGAGATAAACCCACACATAAAAATGCTATTTAACCTTAGCCTTACTTCGGGATATGTACCTGAACACTGGTGTATAGCAACAGTGGTCCCACTCCACAAGGGGGGGTGCCTCTACAGACCCTGGAAACTACCGCCCCATAAGCTTAACTAGCCTGGTCTGCAAAGCTATGGAAAGAATCATTATGCAACTCATAAACAGAGACATAGGGGACCTACAGACACTTGACCCCACCCAGTTCGGCTTTGTAAAGGGCAGATCCTGCCTTTTAAACCTGGTTGACTTTTTCGAAACAGTCACTAGAGCCATTGATGAGGGCAAAGCAGTCCATACAGCATACCTGGACTTGGCTAAGGCCTTCGACACAATACTCCACTCAGGCATCATAGATAAGCTAAACAGCTTAAAAGTAAACCCTTATGTCACTAGATGGGTTGCAAACTGGCTAAAGGACAGAACCCATAAAGTTAAAATCGCTGGAGCAATGTCAGACTCAAAGCCAGTCACAAGTGGTGTCCCACAGGGATCTGTCCTGGGACCCCTCTTGTTCGGCATTTATTTCTCAGATGTTAAAGCAAACATGGGAGGGCTGTGGCTGACAAAGTTCGCAGATGACTGCAAACTATGCGCCATAGTCGATACACCAGCAGACACACACATCCTACAAAAAGGCCTCACTGAAATGGACAACTGGTGCCGTAGTCACGGCCTTAAACTAAATGCCAAAAAATGTATAGTCATCCCTTTTGGAAAAAACAAAGTACCCACAAATTATCACATAGACAGCAACCCACTTGAGTACGGAAAAAGTAATCAGAGACCTAGGGACCCAAGTAGACAGCGACCTCTCATTTGACAGCCACGTTGCCAAAGTGGTTAGAAAAACATTCTACCTTGCACACCTCATCATGAAGGGATTCATATCCAGATCCAAGGATGTCATTGTACCCCTATATTCCTCCCTCATCAGACCCATGATTGAGTACAATGCCCCATTTGGTATGTACCTCACCCGGCATTTGCAACAGCTGGAGAGACCACAAAAGTATCTCACCAAAAGGATCAAGGGTCTCCAACATATGTCTTATTCTGCCAGACTAAAGAAACTTCAGCTCTATTCAGTAGCATACCACCTGCTCAGAGGTGATCTCTGCCTGACGTACAAGGCCATATCCAATCAGGATCTGATGGACATGCTCCACCTCAAAAAATCCAAATCCATCAGGACCACGAGAGCTAAAGACTTAAACCTCGGCACAAGTATGAATAGGACATGCTGGAGGGCTAGATTCATAACCCAGAGGCTTCCCATGCTTTGGAACAGGATCCCAGTTCATATTAGGCAGAGCCCCTCACTGACTCTCTTCAAGAGAAATCTTGATGAGTGGATGGAGATCGTAAGTTAACCCCAGGGGTCACATCTGTGTCACTGTTAGACAGGGGCAGTAAACTAATTCTATTATATAAGGGGACCTTCATTGTGTCACTACTAGACAGAGGCACAGTATTCTAAATTTATTCTGTACATTTTTGTACCATTTCATGGGGTGGCAAAAGCCACATCACTATGGCTAGGCTTACAAATGCCCCAGGGCAGATAGCCTAGTACTATACTATGAAACTATGAAACAAGACGCTTGCAAATATTCCCATTACTGTTTTTAATAACAAATGTACACAATATTATTTTGGTCAGTCCTAAAGTTATTACATCGACAGTGAAAAAGGACAAATAAGTGGATATATTAAATGAAAATGGGAAATATACTGGGAGAAGAGCAAAAATATTTTGCATTTTATTATCCAATGACTACACAGGTCTAAAGACAAAAGGAGAAACTGTGTGTTTAAAAACTAAATAAAAGAAGAAAATTAAAATGTTCCACAAGATTTTGTCAACCAAAAATGTTAAAATGTCGAGATTAATAAAAAAAGGGAATTGTAAAATGCTGATGATCTTACTATAGTTAGAAGAAACTGAAAAGTCAATGAAAGAAGAAAAGTGTGAAACAGAGGATAAAGGTTCATTTGGTAAAATGGTTACTAAAGGGAGTGTAGAGTGAAAATAAAGAAGGGTAAACTCATATATTAAGTAGCTCCATTAAGGATCGTAACTGTAAATGTTAATAGTATAAAGACAGCTTTATGAAAACTCACTGTGAATGGCTAAAGGCACAAAAATGTGATTTAATATGTTTTCCAAAATATAAGGTTTATTGATGATGGGGGGGGGGAATTAGGTTTGAGAAGATGTGGGGGAAAGGTATTTTTCTTGACCACAAAAGAGTATACTGAGGATACAGCATTGTTATAAAAGTAAAGGTCGGTTTAGTAAGTGGTTTTAATTGTAAGATATATGGCCATCATAGAGATAGGGTAATGGAGATGATGGCATTTACAAATATGGTGTGCTGCGGTAGCGTTGTCGCCTCATAGTAAGACACTGTCAGGTTCGATTCTCAGGTAGAGCGTCTTCTGCGTGGAGACATGCGTGAATGGGCGTACCTTTGTTGAAGGTTGTGCGTCAGGCCTGACAAGCCAGTACATAAAAATCAACTGCCAATCATTAGCAGACCGGAGTTCCGCTGTGGCGACCCCTAACCGGGAAAAGACAAAAGACACAAACAAACAAACAAATATGGTGTAAAAACAGGTTTTGCAGATCACACATATTTATGGAACACCTTTTCACAGGAAAAAAAAAGAAACTAGTTTGGTAAAATTTATTTCTGTATTAGATATGGACTAAGTAATGTTTCCAGAGGTAAAGCCAGCAATGAATTTATTCTAGATGATTATGTGGATATGAAATCCTTTTACAATATATGTATTGATGTCGTTTATGGCAGTAAAAAAAGAATAATAGACTTTAAGGTTGAAAAATAAAAGGAGATGATAAGTGCAGAAAAGTAATATGAGACTGTAGTATAGAATGTTATACTAATCTGGAGAAAATAACATGATAAAATTCAAAAGGCAAGTCAAAATATAATGAAAAATTAATAAAACATGGATGGATAGCTGGATAAAGAAACAAAGGCATTGTTATGTAAAGTTAAAAGGAGAACATGTGCATGTACAAGAACAATGTACAGATAAAGAAAGACAAAGGAAAACAGAAGACACCCTACAAGAGGTAAACCTGTGCTCAGGACAGTTATACAGTAAGGAAAAAAAGAATTAGATGATGAATGAGAAGTGAAAATGATAATAGAGAATGAGCTAGGGCTATTGAAAGAGAATTGACAGAGAATGAAATTCAGAGCTCTTTAAATATAGCGAAAAGGAGGAGATGAGCTGCTGTATGAATTTTATGCTGAATTACAGGAATGGCAGATATCTTTGTCTGATATGATGGGAAGTCTGTTCCATGGGAGTGTAATCCTTTCAGAGGGGTAACTTTCCTGTCTGTGGGTAGTATTTATGTTTGCTGTGGAGGTCTGGGTCTCTTGCACAACTGTTTGTAGTAATGTGTTTGCGAACATGTGTGAGGCCACATAGAGTATTGTCATTTGAAGTTCTTTAGGCTAGTCAAATGTTACCTTGCAGAAGTCTGCATGAGATGGAAAAGACAGAGATAGAGGTAGGGCTTTGAGGTGTACAAAACAGGTAATAGAACTGAGGCTGTTGATTTTATGATGCGGAGGTATTTTGGGTTACATCATGTGGCTGGAAGGATAAACGCTGTCGTGGCAGCATTGCATTCTACTGAGGACCTGGTGAGGGTGAAGTGGAAAGTGATGAAGCCATCCCTGAGCATGGAGGATGTACTTTTGCTAATCAGCTGAATTAGGCCAAAGGACGTATTAGCTACTGAGGATGCATGGTGGTGGAAAAGGGGTTCATTGTCTGTGGGGTTTTAGGTCCCTAAATACTGTGTCAATTTTGAGGGAGGAATTTATGTGATGGATGCATGGGTATGCATGTTTTCCAGGGGACATGGTACTGTAATATTTGACATTTGGCTTTAGACCATGGTCCTGGCACCATTTGTTTGTAGATGGTAGACATTCTTGAAGGATCACTGAATCCTCAAAAGAGATGATAATGATTTAAAGTTTGCAACTATCTGCAGGTAAGTTGTATATAAGCTAACCATGTCCTTAGCAGAGTGGATTTCAATGTTAGATGCCCTTTGACTATAGTAGGGAGACATATGAGCAGTGTTCAATGTAGGGAAGTTGGTAAAAGGAGCAATAGACTATAATGAAAGATGAAAAAAAAAACTTGTGACTATGGACGGCACTATGCCCTGCCAGTGTGAGATGCACAGTTAATGCAAATGGAGCAGGACAGCATGCTAAACAGAGCAGTATAATTCCCACAGAAAATAACTAATAGCCAAATACAGAACTACTTATTCCTATGTGTGGCCTGAGAAGACACTCTGAACATCATGCCATGCATTTACCTTCTCTCACAAGATAAACTAAGTGTTCTGAGTAAGTAAAAACAATAGACACAACAGCAATACCAAATCAGCAAATATTAGTAATATCTCAGCTGTAAATGTTGAGTAAGAAATAAATAATTTCCCTGATGATTAAGGAAGAAGTTTAAAGTCAAATCAGATAATTAAGATCACGGTTCCGGAACAGTAGTAGCAGAGTTGCACAATGAGCAGCCCAGCCTAGTGCAGCAACCCAGAGTTTCCCCCTTGTTTACAGCCAGAGACACCTGATACACCTTTTGAAGTTGCAATTGAGAATTCTGCACCTGTTTCTCTTATGACTGAAACTATGAAGAAGCCTTATTTGCACTTATTGTGATAGAAAACAGGGTTCCTCCACAACATTAAGGTTTGTCTTTTGCCACCACGCTTATTCTAATTTGAAAGCTAGTAAAAAATAACTATCTATATGACTATGTTAGACAGTGGTGAAGTATTCATGGGAAGTAGAAATAATACTGTCTGGTTTCACTGAAGGCCAGGTAATCTACTCAGACCTACTTGATTAGAAATAACACTGAAATCATAAATGATAACCTAATGTTAATTAATTATTTATTGAATAATTAAGTAAACCATTTTCTTTCTGAACTGGCAATCTATTACTTTAAGAATACCAGAGCAATCCAGTTCTCTGTGTAGTTACAGAAAGTCTTAAAAGTGTATGTATTGACTAATCACAATCCACTCAATGGATAATACAAAATAATATTATTTGAGTGTCTATCATAAAAACATTTCTTTTTCTCATTATTCTTAAATCCATTGGCAGTACATCACTAATGCAGATGATGCAATTTTGTTTGAACCAATAACTTTTATTAACCATTTAATCAACTATCTTGCAGTGTTTTAGCAATCTGCATATATGGTTTCATTTAAAAATCTGTCAATGGTTAGCTGCTTTCAAACGTATAATCCCCACCTTTTATTATGTGTTACACAGGCAGACTAACCCTGTACTGATAGTTACAAAGTCCACTGTATACACAACCAGAAAAGAAATATATATCAGTCTTGTCCTGCTTTCAGCAGGATTTTCTCACCTAGCATCTAAAATCTGTTAATGTGCTCTCTTACTCTGAAAAGAAAAAAAATGTCAACAACAACAGAAAAAGAGGCAACAAACAAAACAAAAAGCCATTCTGCTCAACAGATCTAAGAAACACATTAACATAATTTAAACTTTCAAACAATCTTGCATCAAATATTAAGCTCTCCTAAACTAACCCCCCATGAGCACTAACAACACAATTTAGTTGAAACAACCTATACCTGCCTGACTTAACTTACAGTCAAATTCAATAAAGTCTACACGGTCCATTTATATCATACTGTTTTGCATTAAACAAATGAGTGAACAACTGGCTAAACCACCATGGAAACAATTTATTAGACAACCTAAAAGCAATAAAATGAGTAGGGATAAAAAATTAATAAAACGGTTCAAATGGATAAGCACTTTTAGCCTTTCAGCCTTCCTCAGATCCTAAAACATAGCAATTCCATCTCCTTGATATTATGACAAATATCTAATCATAGCTCTTCAAGTGGGCAACCACCTCCTCAAGATCAGCCTTTTCAGGCATATGTCACTTCCTGATATATTAACCAATTGTAGTTCATCTAAGCAGCCGCTGGACCTTTAGGATCAGCTTCAATGGAATCATACCATTAATTCCAGGTGGGCGGTCAGCTTACATGTCCACTGTCCATTTAATTTCCACAATTTCTGTTCTGTTACACGTCACCTCCTCTCTGATTTTCAAAAACAATCTCCAAAACCATGAACGGAAATCTATGGCCACGGCTGAGCATAATATATTGTGAAAGTGCATTGCCCTGAACTGCATTCTTATCATTTAAATGGCAAAGAATGCACTCCTTGAAAAGTCTGTTCATTTTACCAATGTAAAATCCAGAGAAACAGATGCATGCAGCAACATAAATCACATTTCTACTATTACAATTCACATATTTATTGAGCCAATGCTTCTTCTAAGTAATGAGGTGTACACGTTCATTAGTAGTGTTGATATAGCAACAAGCTTTACATTTGCCACATGCAAAAGTGTCCTTCCTGGAGATTATGATGTTAGAAACTTTGCGATTATTCCTATAGCAATGCAATCTCTTTAAATTCATATGATTTCCAAAACAAAAGCTAGGTAACCACCTGCAATGCATCTCAGATTGTCATCTACAGTTGAGTGACCAATTCTTCCTTAAAATATCACATATTTGAGAGTCATCCAAGCTATATGTGAGAAAACATGTAATGGGTCACTCTCCATTGTTATGTCCATGGTTTTCCACATTAATGTCCACCTTGCCAGAAAAGAGGGATAGTCCTTTTTTGTTCTTTAATTCTTGTATGCCCACAGTATGTGGTTGCATGTCTTTTTTCTGTTAACCTCTGTCATGAAAATTTCATAAAAGAGCTTGCATTTCATGGTTATATACTCTCATATCTGTACAAAGTCTCAGTGTACCGAGAAGTTGTCCCTTAACTATTTGGGGAAAATATGTTGCAGATGCATACTTGTTCTATGCAAGAAGTGATTCCTCCAACAGTCCTTCTGATAAATAGCCATATTAAAACTTCCTGTATAGAAAACTTATTTCTGTTGTTGATGTATGGACTTCAAAATCAAGAAAGGTAGTAGTTGTCTCTAAGTCTTTCGGCTTTTCCCAGTTAGGGGTCACCACAGCTGAACTCCGGTCCACTAATGATTGGCAGTAGATTTTTACATGCTGGCTTGCCGGGCCTAATACACAACCTTTAATGAAGGATCGCCCAGTAGTTGTCTCTAAGTACTTAACAAAATTAAGAAGACTGGTTTCATTTTCTCTCCATATAAGAAATATGTCATCCACGAATCGACCATAATAGATGTCATTCCTCCATAGGTTGATCTCATTAAATATATATTTCATTTCCCATTGGGCCATAACCATGTTCAAATAACTATTGGCACATGAGGTGCCCATGGCAATCCCCCATTTCTGCCAACAGTAATCACCACCATACAAAAAGACATTATTCTCCAAATTAACCTCCAATAATGCACATACAAGTCTAACAGATATCTCTTTGGCTTCTGCTCACACAAAATCTCTGACTGTACTTATATGATGTTCATTCGGAATCACAGTAAAAAGATTGCAAACATCCATGGTGACCATCCTCAAGTCAGACTTATATATCATTGAGTTAACTTGTGTCAATTTTTTATATAAGATCTCCAAAAAATGAGAAGTATCTCTCAAAACTTTATTAGCTTTCAGCAATAGCTTCTTCAGGTAATACTCAACATAAATAGAAACAGGTTCAGTAGCCCATCCCCTGCCTCATACAATCAGTCGTAGAGGTGAATCCTGTTCATTCTTATGTATCATTGGTAGTCCATTAATCACTGGTATCTGTGGATGTTCAACTCCAAAATAATCATTCGACTCTTGTGTAATAATTTTTGTTATAAATAAATCATGTAAAGTATCACTGACCTTCTGTATCATCCTATTAACTCCCCATTTGGGTATCTTCATGTATGTACAAGTATCACCCAACATATCTTTCATTCTCCTCTGATAATCATTGGCATCAATCACAACTATCCCCCCACCTTATCAGCAGGCTTAATTACTATCTTGTTATTTAGTGTAAGTTTCTTCATTGTATGGATCTTTTACTGTTTTTTGTGTAATTGAATGACCTGCTGCTAAATTATGATTCTGCACAGACTGCTCTATTTTTTTCAGAGGCTCTATAAGTAGCTAGTGACTTTACTGAATTTCTGTGGTAATATTTGTGTTTAAACTGAACCTGTACCTAGAGAAAGTGTATAATCAAAGCTCCTCCTTGCCACATGTGTTTTTTAATGTTTAAATTGCACACACAAATTGAAGAAGTGCTTTTATGACTTGAATAACTTGGGCTAGCTATACCTGAAGTGCTTTTAATGGCAATTTTCCAGTTGTACAATTGTGAATAATTGATTTAGTTTTTCTGGTATATCTTTAAAATCTGGCAAGTGTTTATTTACTGCATTGCTCTCTTGCTTAGATCTCTTAGCTATAAATCTTAGTTCATTCTGAAGTATGCTACTTTACCCCCCCCACCAAACCTTTCTGAATGCATTATTATATAATAACTGTCTGTTGTTGCCTTCATGCTTACCCTAGAATCTCTGCTTTTCTCTTTTCCTAGTTGAACTCTACAGTTCCCTACAAAACGGTGTCTACAGGACTGCAATAAGTTTCTCTCAACATTTAAACAGAGTAGGTTGCACACACAAAAAGCATTTGTTAAGCTTTCACTTACAGTGCTTTGTAATTAAGCAGGTCACCATATTGGTCAGCCATAGGGCTCTTTGTTTCTACTTGAGTGGTTGCCTCCTTCCCCTGTAAATGAAGTAAATTGACTCTTACATTAAGAGCTGTAATACTTATCTTATAGCTTTAGGACACCTTAGGAAACCTTGTAAACTGCAATAGCCCCGCTACGTTCGCCCTCGCTATGCTTGGTCTCTCTTCACTCTCCTCCCTGCCCCCAATTCCCTCCCGCCCCAATACCTCTAAATTTATAGTACTATAGCCACTCCCCCACTTTCTAGATCCTATCTGCTTTCATCTGGGATAATTCCACCCACCCCATTTTACTACCTACATTTTAATAGCACCTATTAGCTTTCATCTGGCATTCTCCCATCCCCCTTCCAGTACCTTGACCTTATCACTTTATCTTCTGGTGTTGCATCACCAGGTAAAACAGTTCCTTAACTCACTAGCTGAATCACAGATAATGATATACTCCTCTTTACTACCCCTCTTGTTCACACCATACCTCCTTACCTTGTATGACAACCAGTTTCTCACGGGAGTTCAGGTCCCAAAAGGCCATACTATCACCCCAGCTGTAAATCCTTCCACCTTCAACCATACTTACAGTACCAGATCCCTATCCAACATCTTGTTCAGTCTATCAACATCTCAACCCCAGGCACATTAGCTCTAGATCCAAACACTACCACAAACTAATAAACAAATTCCTGAAGTTCATCACCAAGTATAGACTCAACCTAATACTTGGTGGTGATATTCACCCCAACCCTGGCCCACTCACTTCAGATACACATACCCCCTCTACTTGCAATCTAAGCTACAAACCTACAATTAATAGACCAACTAATGTTCTCCTAGTCTGTCATCTCAATATTAGAAGCATTAATAACAAGGTACATGAATTGCATGCACTTCTGGATGTCCATTCCCCTGAGATTCTCTGTTTATCTGAAACCTGGTTAAAACCTAACACTAAAGACAATGAAGTGTTACCACCTGGGTACAACATACACAGGCTGGATCGTGCTTCGAGGAAGGGGGGTGGGGTAGCTGTACTCTATAAATCTGAGTTGAATGTCACCATAGATGTAATACAACCTCCTCAGATTAATAACTCAGAGATTCTTGCCACCAAATTGCAACTTAATAAAAATAAATGCATTAATATAATCTGTATGTACATTCCCCCAGGTAACAATATATCTACATTTGAAGATATCCTGCACTGGCTATCATGTCACTACCCCCAAGAAACCCTACTACTTGGAGACTTTAACACAGACTGGGGCACCTGTTCCTCAGAATCCCCAACCACCCATATTAACCTGCATGCCTTTACACAAATCATATCCACCCCTACCAGGATAGGTAAACCCAACCAAAAAGAAAGTATACTTGACTGGGTACTCATAAACAGTCACCCCCAACTGTACACCTCTGGTACCCTTCTTAATGGCCTAAGTGATCACCGTCTCACATATGTAATTAAGCACAAAACCATTAATTCCCAACAACCCTTACTCAGAAAGGTTAGAAACAATAAAAACTTTGACCCTGCCAGATTCCAACAAGAACTAAACTCATGTAATTGGTCTATTCTAAAACATCTCCCCTTAGAGGAAGCAGTAGCATACTTTAACAACAAATTCCTTGAGATCCTTGATTTGCATGCACCTGTTCATTCAAAGAGAACCAAGGCAAAAACTGCACCATGGCTTTCTATAGAGTCTAAACTCAAAATTACCCTTAGAAACAAAGCATGGGCTTTATGGCATTCTTCTAAAGACCCTCAAGATCACATTAAATACAGGCAATCCAGAAACGAAACCAAAAAAGCAATTTTACAAGACAAAAAAACAATACTACTGTAATTTACAGACAGTAAATCAAAATAACCCTCAGAAGTTTTGGGCAGGTTTAAATAATCTACTACATCCTGGACAAACTTCAACCCCAATCCCTGCTACTACTATTGATAAAACCCCTGAAGATGTTTCTGATAGTTTTAACCAATTCTTTACTGAGACAATTCAAGCCCTAGCTAGCCAACTACCTCCTAGCTCCCCTGGTCCTGAAAGTAGCACCCCTAGAAACCTACTCGCGTTCAGCTTCCAACCAGTCACCACTTCACTTATCTGTACCTTGATCAAAAAATTAAAACCCACTGCACTTTCTGCTGAACAACTCCCTGCCAGGTACCTACAAAAATCAGCTGATGCTATTGCTTACCCATCTCAATACTAATCAATCGAACCATAGTAGAAGCTAAAATTCCCACCATCTGGAAAATATCCTATGCAATCCCACTTCATAAAGGAGGCAGCTCTACTGAATTCTCCAATTATAGGCCAATAGCTATACTCTCTCCACTTGCAAAGATTATGGAAAAATGTATTCATAGACAACTCATGCACCACCTAATCCAAAATCGCCTTATGGCAGACACTCAGCATGGCTTCCATCCTCATCACAGCACTACTTCAGCCCTCCTAGCCTTTACTGACACCATAAACCATAATTGCAACAATAATTATATATCCTCAGCCCTCTTTTTGGATCTTTCCAAGGTATTCGATATGGTTGATCACCAACTTTTAATCCACACCCTGCAAACATTCTGTCTAGATACTGGAGCCCTCCATTGGTTTCAATCCTACCTGAATGGTTGACAGCAGGCTGTCCTCTGGCAGAACAAACTCTCTACCCTTCTACCTAACACCCTTGGAGTACCACAAAGCTCTATATTAGGGCCCTTGCTGTTCTCCATCTTCATTAACGACCTTTATACTGTCATCCCAAAAGTCAGCTGTATCCAAAATGCTGATGACTCTACTCTGATTTGCTCAGCCACATCTCCAGTAGAGTTATGGTCAGCTACCCAGGCCACCTTTAATACCATAGAAAACTGGCTTTCTGAACATCGTCTGATCCTAAATCCCCAAAAAAATAAAATGCTGTTATTTTCACCAACACGTAGGTCTACCGCTTTCACCTTTACCATAAAATCAAATGATGGCACAATAATCTCCCCTGACCCATCTACAAAACTATTAGGTGTCATCATAGACAATAATCTAAAATTTGACCTACACGTTAACCAAACTATCAAAACCATCAATAAAAAATAGGATCACTTTACAGAATAAAAGCCTTCCTAACCCCTCCAGCTAAAATTGCCATAGCTCGCTCTCACCTTCTTTCAATCCTTCTGTATGCATCCCCTCTACTTTCAAATTTAAACAAGACTGTCCTTAACAAACTCTCAATTTGCTACAACCACATTGCCAGGTTTGCCACCGGGCTACCTTTTAGGACACATCATTGCATCAATCTAAATCAGCTTGGGTGGCTTGAACTACCCAGCCTAATCCAGTATAACCAACTGATTATGGCCTATAAAATCCTCTATAATCCGGACAATACTCCTGCACTTAAAAATATTATCACCCCCTATAACAATCCTAGACCGCTTTGATCATCTAACAAACTACTAATTCAGACTAGCAAAATTAATAACACAGCCAGTGATTCTCTCTTTGCAAACTCTGTAAGTAGATCCTGAAACTCTCTTCCAGCTGATATTACCTTACTTTCCACCTTAGGTCAATTTAAAACTAGATTCAAACAACATTTGTCACTTAACTGGCTATGTAAATGTATCAAGCCTGGTTAACTCTCTCTAGAATGTGTAAAAATCTGTTAACCAGTTTACTGTGTAATTTAATTTAATCCTGACTTGTGCTCAGGATTAACTGTAACCTGTGGAACTTGTTTAACTTGCTTACTTATGTAATCTCTGTAAATAGTCTGTTTGTAATATGTAATGCTGGTATTATGTAATGCTGTATCTGCTTACCCCTGGAGCTTTTCTCCCCAGGCCTCTGCTGAAAATGGACATGATTCCAGTCAGACTATCCCGGTCAACAAATGTAAAATAAATAAAAAAATATTGTTTATCAGATCTCGTAGGGCTCTCAGTTCGTCACTATCAAAGTTATAAAATCCTCTATAGTCATTTTCTGTCAAAGATCTGCCACTTCTTTCTCACACATTAGTATGAATAACTCTATTGCAGGGTATGAAATTGGCACAAAAAGACTTGGTTTCTTAAACCTGCTAGCTGGTATTTCATTGCTCATATTACCAAAAAGAGTTCTTAATGTAACATTTCTCCCAAAACATTTGATGTCAATAGTAAATTTACTAAGTCTTGATCTGAGTGCCAGTATAAAGGATAATCCCTTATTCAGCAAATGTATCTGTATCTCATTCAGTATATAGTGAGAGATATTGACAACAAGAAAATTATTGGGTGCATTCTAATGGCTCATCATTTTCCTTCTTTTCCTCCTTGTGCTCAGGGAGCATTGTTGATACGGACATTGTTGCTGTTTGATCATTATGGGAAGTCTATAAAAAATGGTAAATGAGAATCTCCTTCTTTTGGTCTTAAACCTAATTCCTTCCCTTGGTATATGCAAAGTTTATCACTTCCTTTATCTCCTTTGGTGGTAACTTTCTGTGCATTCAAAAGCTCACTGCCATCATTAGGGTTGGAGCCTTGCAGACGAGTCTCTTTCTCATTACTTTTATCATAGATAGAAGCTGCTGCTACTTTATTTAATTGATGCTGCAGTTTGTAAGCTACTTCATTCTGTATTGGATGTAATAGATATTTCAGGCACCCAGGTAAAAACAACTGCCTCCCCCTTGCTTTTTCTAAATTGTCTCACCCTTCGGACATTCAAATAAATTGCCAGATTTAAAATCCTGGAAGTCACTGGTTAATTTGTGGCTATTCACACTCTTCAGTTTGTTATCATACAAGTTAAGATTTCATTGCAAAGTTTCTAATTTTCTCAAAAACGTATCAGAGAGCACTGAATTTTCAAGCTCAGACTACTTCTTTTTAATTAAATCCACTGTTTCCTCCTCAATAGGTTTAAAATAGTCAATTAGTAGCTCAATATATTTAAAATTAGTCTCAATGTTAATTACTTGCCACCGTGCAAGCAACTCAGAATAGGTGCTGCCGTATGACGGCATGCACTTTACCCGCATATCCCTTGTAGTAACACGGCAGTGCATGCAAGCTTCAAGATGAAAATGCTGCTATTGAAGCCTTCCAAAAATATTTTATCAAAAGTTTTAGCTTTGACAGGTGTAACTAAATCCTTCTGTACTCCTACATCTAAGTCAAGTACTAGAAGCGGATTAACAGGATTTACTGAAATCTCCAGCAAAGCACAATTTGCATTTGGTTCTATTAATAAGTTATACTTAAACATAAATGAGATATCAACAGTTCCAGCAAATCCAGCATTTCCTTCTGCCATGTACAACAGAGACCAACAAAAATGAAAAATGAAATAAATAATCCCTGTTCATCGCTAAATGTCATACCAGTACCAATAACTATTAAACAGGGGTCCAGGAAAGCAAATAGTGTGGGAAGAAATAGCCAGGGAATTGTTATGGCTAGGCTTGTATAGGCCCTAGGGCCGATAGCCTAGTACCAACCTATGAACCTATGAACCTATGAACAAATGAGTGAACAATCAGCTAGACTACCATGGGAAACAATTTATTAGACAACTTAAAAGCAATAAAACTGAGTAGGGATAAAAAAGTAATAAAACAGTCCAAACGGATAAGCACTTTCAGCCCTTCGGCCTTCCTCAGATCCTAAAACATAACAATTCCATCTCTTTGATATTATGACAAATATTCAATCACAGCTCTTCAAATGGGCAACGCCTCCTGAAGATCGGCCTTTTCGGGCATATGTCACTTCCTGATATATTAACCAATCACAGTTCATCTAAGCAGCTGCTGACCCTTTAGTATTGGCTTCAGCTGAATCATACCATTCAATCCAGGTGGGTGGTCAGCTCACATGTCAACTGTCCATTTGATTTCTACAATTTCTGTTCTGTTATGCATACCACCTCCTCTCTGATCTTCAGAAACAATCTCCAAAACCATGAACAGAAATCTATGGCCACGGCTGAGCATAATATATTGTGAAAGTGTGCTGTTGTAAACTGCATTCTTAATGTCATTTAATGGCAAAGAATAATCTCTTTGAAAAGTCTATTTGTTTTACAAATGTAAAATCCAGGGCAAGAGGTGCATGTGGCAAGATAAATCACATTTTTACTACTGCAATCAGCATATTTATTGAGCCAATACTTCTTATGAGTAATGGGGTGTACAAATTCATTAGTAGTGTTGATAGGGTTGCAAGCTTTACATTTACCACATGCTAAACTGCCCTTCCTGGAGATTATGATGTTAGACCCTTTGCTATTACTCTTATAGCAAAGCAACCTCTTTAAATTCATATGACTTCTAAAACAAAAGCTATGTGTCTCCCCTGCAATGCATCGCAGATTGTCATCTACAGTTAAGATTAACCAATTCTTCCTTATAATATTACATGTTTGAGAGGCATCCGAGCTATATGTGAGAAAACATCTAATGGGTCACTCTCCATTGTTGCGTCCATAGTTTTCCACATTAATGTCCACCTTGTCAAAAAAAGGGATAGTCCTTTTGTGTTCCTTAATTCTTGTATTATGACAGTATGTGGTTGAATATCCTTGTTCCTATAACCTCTGTCATGAAAATTCCGTAAAAGAGCTTGGGTTTCATGCTCATATATTTTCATGTCTGTACAAAGTCTCAATATGTATCAAGGAGATGGAATTGCTATGTTTTAGGATCTGAGGAAGGCCGATGGACTGAAATCCCTTATCTGTTTGGACTGTTTTATTACTTTTTTATCACTACTCAGTTTTATTGCTTTTAAGTTGTCTAATAAATTGTTTCTGTGGTGGTATAGCAGGTTGTTCGCTCATTTGTTTAATAGTTAATGATACCAGTTTGACTTTTACTGATGAACAGGGATTATTGATTTCATTTTTCTTACTGTTCTGGATTCAGTAAATTGCATGCATCACTGCGCAAGCAAGGTAAACACCATGGCATGCTAATTACAGCATAAGCAGCTCAACTGTATGCTAATCAACCAGTCCAACATGGAGGATCTATTCAACAAACTATAAAGCAACCATGTAGACTCAGTCCTGTTTTTTCTTGTGAATTCCAAAATCTATTGGAATACAGCCACAGAAACTAGGCTACATGGAAGGAATGTTAGGGGCTGCTGTTGCTTTAATTCATTTGTATGTGTAACAGCCTGAAGCTTATGTTGCTGCTGCTGCTAACAGTCCAAGGCCAAGAAGGAGAAGAGTTTTTAGACCCAGAGTAGCTTATCATGACCTACATGATGTGGGAATTGTAGAGTGCTACAGGGTAGATAGAGACATAGTACAGGAACTCTGCAACCTCTGTTGTCCTCAAATCAGAGCCAGGGCAAACCAAAGGGAACCCATCCGAATGAAGACAAAGGTATGTGTAGCACTTAGAATCTTAGCTATAGGTACCTTCCAAAAACCAACACGGAACATGCTGGGGGTGTCAAAGGCATCAGCATCCAGCATCCTCCATCAGTTCCTGAATGCTATGCTCCAACATGTCAGTGACCACATATATTTTCCCCATACTCTTGAGGGTAGGGCCAGAAATATGCAGAAGTTCTACCATGTATCACACTACTCTGAAGTACTGGGGGCTATATACTACATACATATAGAAATTAAGGCACCATCCAAGGAACAGGGTAGGTTCTACATAAAGAGAAATGGCTTTCACTCTATTAACTGCCAAGTTGTGCATAATGCCAAGGGAATCATCTTGAAAGGGTGTGCTGGCAACCCTGGCAGTTATGACTCGCATATCTGGCACACCTCCCAACTGTATCACATGTTCACTAGGGGGGATATCCCACAGTCATCTACTGGGGGATGCAAGTTATGCACTGGAACCATGGCTGATGACACCCATCAGAAATGCACAGTTCCCCCTTTATAATCTCGAAATACTGTCATTTCGAATTTCAGTATCTTGAGACCATAAAGGTACATTTTTAAAATAGCAAAAGTGCATAATCGCGAATTCAAATATCTCAAATTCGCTGTTATGGCTTTATACTACGTTATGTGCGGTGTTTTGTGTGGATGGTATCTGGTGTCATGTGTAGATTTAGGTGGAATTTAAGGTGAGTGTTTTGTAAGGGTTTTGGGTGGGAGTTTGAGTGCATGTGAGTTTGTTTGTAAGTTGTATGTGTGGGTTAGGGTAGGCAGGTGAAAGTATGAGTGTGTAAGTGTTGGATGTGTTGGTGTTTGTGTGTGTGTGTGTGTGTGTGTGTGTGTGTGTGTGTGTGTGTGTGTGTGTGTGTGTGTGTGTGTGTGTATACACAAGGGAATGTAGAATGTCTGGGTGTGAGTTTACTTTCTTTTTCTGTTTGCACGATCTCAGAGTTAATATATATAAGTAGGGGGTTGTGGGGGGGGTGCAGCACCCTACATGAGGGAGTGCAGGGGAGCTTGCCCCCCTGCTTATTTGTAGTGTAGGTTTGTGGATGTGTGGTGTTATGTTTTTGCGTTTTTATGTTTTTTACTGTGGGTATTGTGGTGTATGCATGGTGTGGTGTATGCTGTGTTTGGGATTTCAAATTTCGCGGTTTTGGGTTGTCGGTATTTTGTGGATTGGACTTTATAGTCTCGAGATATTGAAATTCGACCTTTCAGTATTTTGAGATTATAAAGTGAATCCAAATGCACACACACCCATCGAAGAATGCCATAATGAGGCATATGCTCAAACCAGAAATATCATAGCGCGTGTGTTTGGGCTGCTGAAGTCACAGTTCCAGTGCCTAGATACATTTGGGGGAGCCCTGTAGTGCAATCCATGGATGTGTACTGAAATATTCACAGTATGTGCCATGCCACACAACATCATCATGAGAAAATAGCTTCAGCTGGATCAGTGAGGGGAAGCAACACACATCCCAACACCAATGCCAAAGTCACCACAGCCACATGCAAATGAGGATTCAGAGGGGGAATCACCAGATGGTGTGGGTGTAGGCAGACATAGGTGTGCTCAGACACAATCCATAGCACACTCACTCACAACCTAAAGGCCTAAAACCTTCCTTATACGCACATACATATCCTTACACTGATGCCAGGCAACTCTCACAACCTTTACCTCCCTATATATTGGCTCCATACTGCTTCCATCAGACAGAGTCAGCTCTGAACTAAAATGGTGACAACTGCATTTACAAAGTAAGTATTGAACCTATAGTGTATTGTGTAATAATATGAATGACTGGCATATCCTTGTATTTCATTACTTGGTACTGTTAGCAAGTAAAAGGTGGGAGATTTACACAGAAATGACCTTAATATGTGACAACAGAGACTTATTTTACTTGTATCTGTCCATTATTAAGTAGTAGGCCTCAGGCATCAAATATTCACACAATTATACCTCTCAAAAGTACTGATGATCACTGCACACCCTCTTTAGCACCATATGTTTGTACTGGAAAATATTTAAAGAGAGACGTTAGAAAGTAATGACACATATTGCAATGTCATATTTCATAACCCTCAGAAGATCATACACAACAAAGTTGGGAAATTTTGATGATATCAACTGTCTAACTTTCTAAGGCCAGTATAGGTCAACGGTACAATTACCAGTTCAACATCACAAATGTAGACATATTAAACACTAAGTCAGCTATGCACCCTGAGCATCAGACACAAAGCGTATGTATCCCTGAATCCAAAAGATACAAAACAGGGATTTGGCACAGTTAGCATCACAGGGTGTTGTGTGTTGGGGGCTGGAAACCTAGGTTGACACAAAAGGTAACTGAGTGTAGGTGAGTAAGAAATAGAAGCAAGCAGACATTTGGCTAAACCAAAAAATGACCAGTGAGACAAAATGAGCTTTAAGCTGCACCCTGAACCATGTAATTGATGTGTGTATCTGTAGTTGTCCTACAGGTGAAATTGGTGTGTGACTATCTGCATGAACACAGCCAAGCTCTGTGCTAGCTCTACATCTTGGCATATTGGACAGGTGTGAGACATGCATAGTAGAGATGGCAGTTCATTGTTGTCTTCCCTGACCATGAGAACTAGCTCTGCTTGGGGATGCACTGGCACGGCCTTCATCCATGGTCATATGCACTGCTGTTACCTGAATGTGACTGATGTCTGCTGGATAAGCTCCCTATATGAGGATGTCCAGAACCATGTCCCCATGGTCTGACACATCTACGTGTGGACAGCTCACCCACTGATGGAACAGTGGAAGTACTGCTACTATGGGAGCATGATCGGGCATGACCACATTGGCTAACAGCAGATGATGTAGCTGACCTATGCCCATGAAGATGCTGTTCCCCTCCCAGCAGATGTTCCACCACAGACACTGCTCATTCCATCACAGATACCCCTCATGCCAAAGTGTCATTCATCCAGTTCATTACTGGCAACATGGTGGAGGCAGTCAGGCATGTCAGCCTGTACCACATCTCCAACCATAAGCATATCTCAAGATAATCTATGAGAGCATGCCTGTGCCTCCATGATGGCCTTAACATATGTTGAGTGGCATGGGAAGGAACACTTGGATCAGGTGAAGGAAGGACAGTTGGCCTCCTCCAAGCACCCCTAACAACTCTCCCACATGGCATCTCCCCTACACTTTGGCTACGGCCAGAATCAACAGGCTCTGAAGCCCCAGTAAAACACACTATCCCTGATCAATGGTCTCACCCTACACCTGTCAAATATCTGAGGTCTAACTGGAATGGGGAGGTGTAGGCCTACTGGCTGTGTCTGATGGAATAGCAGGGGATTGCTGTATGTCATACTCAGTGTCAGATTCAACCTCTGCAGCCCCTGACTGTGCCTCTGTTTGTCCACCATTATCATCAGAAACTGCTGATACACTGACATCAGGTGGTAGAAGTCCCACACTTCCACTGTCAGGATCACCTGTGATAAAAAGCAACAAACACAGGAACAATTATTACCTAAACTTCTATACTCCAAGTAATGTTAACAAAACAACAGTACTTCCACTATTAGACAATATAGCAATACACACAACAGTCCTGACATTAACATCACACATTAAAATATTTCTTTAAATTGCTCATCAGTACTGACATACAAATGTTTGGTTTACCATCTATAGATGAGGTTATCATCTAAAAGCCAGATGGTCCTGAAAGAAGTTAAGTAAAAGGTAAGGGCAACATCATCACAATTAACAGTCACACAGGGGCTAATACATTCCCCTTTATATGTCCATTAACTTGGATAACAACTCCAAACTAAGCTAATCAATCAGAATGTGTTGTTAACTGTAACACTCTTCAATCTCCCCCAAAAAAATTCTTGTGACACAGAAGTAATGTATTGATTTCAATTGTTTTACTATACAACTGTATTCAACAATTGAAATACCAAAGCCTACGTGGAAGCTCCTCCTGTGACATGTTTGCTGTCCCTGAAACTGTTGCGCCAATGTTGAGGACATGCTGTTCTGCCTTTCCTGGGAGCTGTCTGGGTTCCAAACAGTGGACAAGAACTCTTCATTTGATGTCAGTGGTGGCTCTATAGCAGGTCCTCCTCTGGTACCCATCCGATCATGGTCCACTGCAGCTGCTCTCCTCTGTGCAGATATGATTGTGTCAGTGGCCCTAGGGTGCACCTGCTCATATGTCCTGCCATGGTCACTCATGGCATTAACATCATCCAAAATATGACATCAAATCTGCATTCTGTGTGCCATTTCTTGCTGTCTACTTTCAAGCAGGAATGCACCATGATGCCTAAAAGCATCGATGATCACTTGAATTTCAGCATCAGTGAAGGGTGGTCATTGAAGATTGAGATGCTTGAATGGCATAGTTCTAGGTGTCTGACAAAGACAACAGAATGATAGTACACATAAGTATCACATATTTACAAAACAACTGCTCCCAGATAAAAGAGAAAAGGTAGCATTTCAGTGTTACCCACTGGAGAAACATAAAATAGTCTAGAGATTTGAAATATGAACAACAGGTTAAATGTAAAAAAGGAGAGTAACAATAGCAACATATTCTTGTTTGTGCCATAACAGAAATGTAGCCCCTCCCCATAAAAGAACAAGCAAATGACACATTTTGCTAACAAACCATCTTTGAAATGCTAAAAGTGCTATGAAATTAACTATCTCTGAAACATTTGTACATATTTATTACAGAGCATTCCATTTTTAGGTATTGGCAATCATGTATACCTGTGAAATAAACTGACAAACATGCCCATGGCCTCAGTACACTTCTAAGTAAGGCATACAGATAAAAGAGTAAAAGCTTTTGCTTCAGATTTTTCTTAATTACATTCCAGCATATATGCATTATGCAGCTAGACAAAATGCAAGCATACCTTCTGAAGTTCAGTAATCCTCTGTGCAGATATTTATTTATTTATTTTATTTTATTTATTTTATTTTACATTTGTTAACCGGGAAAGTCCAACTGGATATATGTCCATTTTCAGTGGAGGCCCGGAGAGAAAAGCTCCAGAGCAGTAACATCATTAACAAGAGAAAGATATGTTAACTAAAAGGTTCAATAAACAATATATAGTGTACACAATCTTTATACTTCTTATAGAAGTATAGTAAATATAAAATAGTGAGTTAACCAAAGAGTGTATTTGCCAACATTCACTGGCTACATTAATATATACATGTTATAGAGGTGTTTAAGCAAGTATAGAAGGAAGATAGAGTAGATAACTTCATAACTCATTTCTACACGAGAGACATAATATGTCATTTAGGTTTCTTTACAGTGTTCAGTGATACTATTACCCCATTCAAACATTACAAAAGCAGTACATAAGCTGTTACTTTAGTTGCTAGAAACAGAGACATATGAGTTACTATCCAGGTGTAGTAGAGGTACATAATCTGTGATTCAGGAAGTGTGTTTTAAGTAGTTTTTTGAATTGGGTAGTGGAGTTGTTATTTATTATGTGGGCTGGAAGGGGGTTCCAGATTTTAGAGATGAAGTGGCTATAAACGGATCTACCTGCCTCATTTTTAAAGTTTGTTACCTTAAGGAGGTATTGGGTACTTGATCTCAGGGATCTGGTAGTGGTGTAGTGCTGGAGTAGTTGCTGCAGGGCTGGCATATTGCCTGGATGATGTAGTACTTTGTGAGCAAGTGCTAGTTGGTTGACTTGAAGGGTCGGGGGAGTTCTAGCCAGTTATGCTTTTTTAGGTTTTCACAATGATGGGTTCTAGAAGGTGATCCTGTGACAAATCTGGGTATTTTACTGTAGCAGATATCTAGTTTGTTGAGCTCAGTCTTTCAGAGATTGGTAAGCATGGAAGAGGCATAAAGTAGGGTCAATAGGAGGTGTGTCCTGGCTGTGGTAACCCTAGAGTGACTGGTGAGAAACTGTTTGTTGTGATAGAGTAGGCCCATTTTACTGTGGACTCTTTTTATGGTCTGCGAGACATGAATGTCAAATTTAAGGCTATTGTCAATTTTGAGGCCTAGCAGTTTGGCATGACTGCTGGGTGTGATGGTGGTGCTATGAGAGGAGATTGAAAAGTTAGATGAGGAAGGTGGAGATCTCTGAGGGCTGAAGAGGAGTAATTTAGTTTTGGCTGGGTTTAGAATGAGGTTTTGGTTAGTGATCCATGTTTCTGCCAGGGAAAAGCATTCTTGTGTTAGGGAGAGGAGGTGGTCAAGGGAGTTGGCTGCACAGATAATGGTTGTATCATCTACATATTGGACTATTGAGGCTTTGGTTATGGTGGATCCCAAAGTAATATCCTCTGTTCAGTTTTCTCTATATAAACAAGACTCCTCACCTTTAGTTTGCCTAGCTACACAGTTGCCTTTTTATATGGTGTAGATCGAGGGCTGTTAGCAGAGTGAAGATGCAAATGAGGTATGAACTGATTAGAACTGCTGAATCCTAAATATTTCGCTCCATGTAAGAGATGTAAACATAGTGCAAGGATTCCCTCAGTGTTTGCTTTTAATGGATTGCAACTGTGAATGATTACTGGTTGCACGAAGGAAAACACAACAACACTGCAGGCTGCACTACATCCAGTAGGTGTGTCAGGTTAGGCTTATAAAGTGTTAGATGTAAGGTTGGAAATGTAAGTAATCAGCACACAATTCACAAGTTATGTTCATTAACATCCAAACCTCCCCTGTATTTGTTGGCAACTGCATATGATACCAGTTTATAACCTCAAACATTTTACAGACAGTGATGAAGAATGTCTTACAGACTGCATGTCTCAAATTACTGATCAGATAAGTGACGAATGACCAACAAACACAGAAAGATAAGACAGAGCTGTATATTTGCAAACAATATTCATAACTAGTTGTATGATCACTTAGTGCACAACATCCAAAAATACTAAATGTACAAATAACAGTTGTATGGTTTCAAATTACTGTAGATGGTGTTGTAGTTGGTTGTGTGTAGAATGATTTCAGTTTGTTGCTGCAAAGCTATTTATGTCACATAAAGGTATAAGGCACCTTCCCTATGTTCTGAAGGTTCATTGGAGTGAGAGTTCAAATCCAGATCTATATAGAAACATCTCATCAAAATCAACATTTTCTTGGTGTATGTCATAGATTGATTTTACTCGTTTCAACTACTTGTCCCCTTTTTTTCTTTTTCTAATGGTTTTTCTTGTTTTTTTTTTTTGGGGGGGGGTGCAGTGTTTGCACAATGTGGTGCTTAGCTCAATAATGGGAATGCAGGAAATGACTGTCAGGTTTATCTGTGCTTATCTCCTTTGCACAAACTGGACAACTGGACCACCCAGGAAGCAGCCAGGACCCAGAGAGCGAAACATATGAACCAGACATATTCAATTAAATCTGTTGGGCACTGTTTAAACCAGTTAACTGTTATTGAATGGTGGTTAACAGAGAGACTTTAATAATTATTAGTAAATAAGGAAATGCCATGTAACTAGTCCTGTGGCAGAATTTATTTATTTATTTTACATTTGTTAACCGGGCTAGTCTGGCTGGATACATGTCCATTTTCAGCAGAGGCCCGAGGAGAAAAGCTCCACTAATAGACTACGACAATACATGAAGACTACTTAACTAAGTAGATCAAACTTTTTAACAGAGAACAAAACACAAACAAATCAAAATGTCCCAACAGAATACAGATTGTCTTAACTAACTTAAGTAGGTTACAGTAAGATTAAGATCAAAGTTCACGTTATGTGGTTGAGGAGATAAATTCAGGCACAAGAAAATACAGTTGAGTAAAGGATATCTGAAGTGTAGGTATGTAAAAATTAATCATTGATCAGAGGTAGAGGAGAGTGATGGTATTACACAGAGTGAAAAGAAAGCTAGTAGTTAGGCAAGCTAAAGAAAGCAGGTTAGAAGGTAAGGAGAAAAGTTGGTAGTAAAACTTAAGGGAGAAAGGGATAAGTGGAAAAAGAAAAGTGTGGGTAGAGTATGTTTAGATAGGGTAATGGTATTTAATCAAGTTAACTGTTAAGAAAGTAAAGTTAAACAGGAGAGTGAGGTATATAGGCAGTGAGACAAGGGAAAAGGGTGAGGGACCAGAAAGGGGGTTAAGAATGTTAGTTTAGGTAAGAATGGGAGAGTAAAGAAAGAAATATGCAGACTGTTCAGAGTAATAAACAGTAGTATGCTCAGTCAGGGTTAGAGCAGGGGCAGAGCCAGTGGATTTGTAGGTGTTTTATCTGTTTTTGAAAAGGTGGCATGATGTTAGGGAGGTCAGTTCAGTGGGAAGTTTATTCCAGTATGAACCGATAGTGTTTGCAAATAGGGAATCACCTGATTTATTATGAGATTTCAAGGTAGTCACTAATAGTTTGTTGGCTGATCTGAGTGTCTTGAGGTTCTTATAAGGTGTAATGACATTATTTAGTATAGGGATGTTGGAAGGGTAATGGAGAATTTTGAAGGTGATGACTAGTTGTTGTAGAAGTATAAGGTTTGGGAGTTCAAGCCAGTTGAGTTTCTTTAAGTTTAGACAGTGGTGAGTTTGGAAGGGTGAGCCAGTGGCAAATCTGGCTATACTGTGGTAGGCAGTATTCAGTTTCTGAAGATTACTCTTAGATAAGTTGACAAAGGAGGGGAGGTGGGTTAGTGTAGAGATAAGGTGAGTTTGGGCTAGGGCTACTCGGGAAGAGGCAGTGAGATAGGGCTTTAGTCTGTAAAGGGCACCAATCTTTTGTTAACAGTTTTGATAGTTAAATCAATATGATGGTGAAGTTAAGCTGGTTATCTATGGTGGCCTAGGAGTTTGGTGCAGTTGTCAGGTTGGATGATAGTGCCATTACAGGATGTTATAGAGAAAGAGATAGGGGTGGATTTAGAGGTAGGGGTAAAAAGTATTAGTTTGGTTTTTTTGGGATTCAGGAGGAGGCAGATATGTTGAAAAAAATTTTCTGCTGCAGTGAAGACTGCTTGGGTGGTGGAGTGGAGTTCTTCTGGGGTAGGGGCTGAGCAGATGAGAGTAGAATCATCTGCATATTGGATGCATGTGGATGTAGGTAGGGAGTTGGGCAGATTGTTGATGAAAGTGGAGAAAAGTAGGGGCCTAGGATGGATCCTTGTGGGACACCAAGAGTGACAGGGAGTAGAGTGGATAGATGGCTGTCCCACAGTACAGCTTGTTTCCTATTAGTTAAATAGGAATTGAACCACTGTAAGGCTAGAGAGTCCAGCGAAAGAGATTTTAAGGTATCAAGGAGAAGTTGATGGTTAACCATGTCAAATGCCTTTGAGAGGTCTAGAAACAGTCTGGAAGAGAATAGGTTATTATTACGATTTGTATTTATGGTATCAGAGAAGGAAAGAAGGGCAGTAGTAGTGCTGTGGTAGGGTCTGAAGCCATGTTGAGAGTCTACAAGCAAGTTGTTATTTAAGAGATAGTTTAGGAGTTGGTGGTGAATACAGCGTTCCATTATTTTCGATAGAGGCGATAGGAGGCGATAGGTCTAAAATTGGATAGTTCATTAGAGTTTCCACCTTTGTGGAGTGGAATGATGTGGGAGATTTTCCAGCAGGATGGAATTTTGGATTCTGTTATGGTTCTGTTTATTAAGATGGATACTGGGTATGCTATTTCTTTTGCAGCTAATTGAAGGAATTCAGCAGGAAGTTTGTCAGCTGAAGGTGTACAGGGTTTTAGTTTAGACAGTAGTTTCTGTATATAGGTAGTTGAGACGGTTTCCAGTTTTAGCGTATAGGTATTGCTGGGGATGGGAGTAGTTTGGAGGGTGGAGTCATAGAGCTTGCAAGTGAGTTAACAGTTTGAGAGAAGAAATTGTTAAAGGTGTTGGCTATGATGTTAGGTTGTTCTTGTGCTAAGCTAGCTGGGGTAGGTGTTTTGGTATTGCCTGGATGGAGAAGTTTATTAATTCCTGACCAGAATTTTTTGGGTTTTGGTTGTGGTTTTGTTGGTATTGGAAGTTATAGTTTTTTATCTAGGATGACAAGTTTCTTTGTTTTGTTTCTTAGATGTTTGAAGGTCTGATGGTCAGTGGGGTTTTTAGTGGATCTCCATATTGACCATGATTTGTTTCTCATTCTCATAGTTTGTTTAGTAGTAGCAGAGAGCCAAGGAGCTGCTTTGGATCTGATTTTAACTAGTCGGGATGGTGCATGTTGGTTTAGAATTTGTAAGAAGGTATTGTTGAAATGCATAACTGCATCATCTATTGGGAGGTATTTTAGTGTAGACCAGTTATATTGTTTGAGTTCAGTTTGAAAGGATGACAGATTGAATGCTGTTCTATTATATTTGGTCCGATAAGTAGGTTGTTTAGGGATGTTGCATTTTTTTTTTAGTGATAAAGGTAAGGAGGTGGTCACTAATATTGTCCGGGAGTATGCCTGTATTATAGGAGAGGGGATTGTTGTTGGTAAGTATCCAGTCTAGGATTGTTTGTTTGTGGGTGGATTTGTTTATTCTAGTAGGAGAGTTAATGGTTTGGTGAAAGTTAAAGAGGTTAAGGTGTATGGTGCGTTTGCCGGATATGCAGGAGTTCCAGTCGACATTAAAGTCACCTAGGATAATGGTTTCCTGGGGGAAGGTGCTAGAGATCCAGCAAAGGATATTTTCTAGGGTGTGGATGTTCTTGCCTGGGGGGATGTAGGAACATATTATGTTTATAGATTTGGTTGTGTTGATTTGGAGTTTGGTGCATAGCATTTCAGCATTTCCTGGTGTGGGGGGGAAGGAGTTAATTAAAGTTAGCTGAAGTTGGGATTTAAACAGGAGGGCCACCCCTCCACCTTTTTTGTTAGTCTTGGTCTAGTCTTAAGGTACTATATCCTGGGGGGGTGAATTCATTGTCTTTTGTAGTAGGTTTAAGCCAGGTTTCTGTGAGGCATAGGATATCAAAGGCATAGAAATCAATTAAGGCATGGAGTTGAGTGATTTTGTTGTTAATGCTCACGGATATTAAGATGAGCAATTGAGAGGAGTCTGAGGAAGAGTGTGGGTTAAGCGTGGGTGGTAGTTTGTATTAGAGGGCTTGGGTTTTGGGGGGTGTTGGGGCCAGGGTTGGGGTGGATATCTCCATATATAAGTAAAAGAGTTTGTGGTGGTTGTAGGGGTTTTGTAAGTGTGAGTGATATTGGAATGAGTCTCTTAGAGGTAGTAAGTAGGTAGCGGTGGGCTTTATGGAAGAGAGGGAGATAGGGACAGGTTGTTAGTATGTTAATGTGTGCTAGTTTGGGTAGGGGAAGTGTAGTAGTAGTATCTTTGTTTGAAGATGGAGTTTGAAGTAGTATGAGATTTTCATAGGAGGTAAGGGTGTAGTAGAAAAGTAGAATGTTTAGGAGAAGGAGAGGTGAGAGAAATTTTAGGGTAGAGGGCATAGTTATATAGAGTAGGAGGTTAGAGTTAATAGGGTAGTAGGGAAATAGGAGGTAAGGTATTAAGAGAGGGTGTGGTGTAGGAAGTGAGGTATAAGATGGTGGATATGATGGAGAAAATGTTATAGGTTGGTGAGTAATTAGGGGTGTGTCTAGGGAAGTATAAATGTAGGACCCTGGGGTGGGTGGGAATTGGGGTAGGGAGGGAGGCGGAGTGATGAGAACGAGCTGAACAACAAGGGTGAGAAGGTGAAAGAGTAAGTCCGTGAAAAGTAGAAGCTGAAAAACAGGGTCAGAGAGGTATGGTAAAGAATAGTTGTGGGAATAGATATACAGAAAGCTTATGGTAAAGAGCCACCTAGTGGCCAGTACTTTATTGCAGCAAATTGTTCACCTACAGGGGGTAGCAGGCTACAGGAGAGGGGAGATAGGCTAGTTAATAGAAGAGAGTGAGCAAGCTGGATATAAGGGTTAGTTAAAAGATAAATGATAAATGGGGGTTGTTGGCTGCTGGCTAACCTGAGTGGGAAGCTTGCCTAACCTAGGAGAGTTTTAAACATTAATATTAGTACAATGTTCTAGTAGCTGTTTCAGCACATACTTTCACTGTCTTTTAACAAAGGATGGTCTCTCAGGGAACTGGTAGGTAAATTCCTAGTTTGGGCTATTTTTCAGAGGCGTCCAGCAGGGTGAATTCTGGTGTTTTAGTACAGGGATGTACTGGATCACAGGCTGATAAATGTAGGAAGAGAGAAAAAGGTAGTGAGGCAGACAATACTAGAATTAGAGAGCAAGTAAAGAGTTATCACAGACACAGTTACATGTAATTATCTCAATAAAACATCAAAATACTCTATTTGTATATAGCCTAAGATTACAATATAAATCAGGTACAACTATGACTCTAAAACTCTACAAAAGCAGACAGATAGCTAGGAAAGAAAGAGCTGTTGAGGACATGCTGTTCTGCCTTTCCTGGGAGCTGTCTGGGTTCCAAACAGTGGACAAGAACTCTTCATTTGATGTCAGTGGTGGCTCTATAGCAGGTCCTCCTCTGGTACCCATCCGATCATGGTCCACTGCAGCTGCTCTCCTCTGTGCAGATATGATTGTGTCAGTGGCCCTAGGGTGCACCTGCTCATATGTCCTGCCATGGTCACTCATGGCATTAACATCATCCAAAATATGACATCAAATCTGCATTCTGTGTGCCATTTCTTGCTGTCTACTTTCAAGCAGGAATGCACCATGATGCCTAAAAGCATCGATGATCACTTGAATTTCAGCATCAGTGAAGGGTGGTCATTGAAGATTGAGATGCTTGAATGGCATAGTTCTAGGTGTCTGACAAAGACAACAGAATGATAGTACACATAAGTATCACATATTTACAAAACAACTGCTCCCAGATAAAAGAGAAAAGGTAGCATTTCAGTGTTACCCACTGGAGAAACATAAAATAGTCTAGAGATTTGAAATATGAACAACAGGTTAAATGTAAAAAAGGAGAGTAACAATAGCAACATATTCTTGTTTGTGCCATAACAGAAATGTAGCCCCTCCCCCCATAAAAGAACAAGCAAATGACACATTTTGCTAACAAACCATCTTTGAAATGCTAAAAGTGCTATGAAATTAACTATCTCTGAAACATTTGTACATATTTATTACAGAGCATTCCATTTTTAGGTATTGGCAATCATGTATACCTGTGAAATAAACTGACAAACATGCCCATGGCCTCAGTACACTTCTAAGTAAGGCATACAGATAAAAGAGTAAAAGCTTTTGCTTCAGATTTTTCTTAATTACATTCCAGCATATATGCATTATGCAGCTAGACAAAATGCAAGCATACCTTCTGAAGTTCAGTAATCCTCTGTGCAGATATTTATTTATTTATTTTATTTTATTTATTTTATTTTACATTTGTTAACCGGAAAGTCCAACTGGATATATGTCCATTTTCAGTGGAGGCCCGGAGAGAAAAGCTCCAGAGCAGTAACATCATTAACAAGAGAAAGATATGTTAACTAAAAAGGTTCAATAAACAATATATAGTGTACACAATCTTTATACTTCTTATAGAAGTATAGTAAATATAAAATAGTGAGTTAACCAAAGAGTGTATTTGCCAACATTCACTGGCTACATTAATATATACATGTTATAGAGGTGTTTAAGCAAGTATAGAAGGAAGATAGAGTAGATAACTTCATAACTCATTTCTACACGAGAGACATAATATGTCATTTAGGTTTCTTTACAGTGTTCAGTGATACTATTACCCCATTCAAACATTACAAAAGCAGTACATAAGCTGTTACTTTAGTTGCTAGAAACAGAGACATATGAGTTACTATCCAGGTGTAGTAGAGGTACATAATCTGTGATTCAGGAAGTGTGTTTTAAGTAGTTTTTTGAATTGGGTAGTGGAGTTGTTATTTATTATGTGGGCTGGAAGGGGGTTCCAGATTTTAGAGATGAAGTGGCTATAAACGGATCTACCTGCCTCATTTTTAAAGTTTGTTACCTTAAGGAGGTATTGGGTACTTGATCTCAGGGATCTGGTAGTGGTGTAGTGCTGGAGTAGTTGCTGCAGGGCTGGCATATTGCCTGGATGATGTAGTACTTTGTGAGCAAGTGCTAGTTGGTTGACTTGAAGGGTCGGGGGAGTTCTAGCCAGTTATGCTTTTTTAGGTTTTCACAATGATGGGTTCTAGAAGGTGATCCTGTGACAAATCTGGGTATTTTACTGTAGCAGATATCTAGTTTGTTGAGCTCAGTCTTTCAGAGATTGGTAAGCATGGAAGAGGCATAAAGTAGGGTCAATAGGAGGTGTGTCCTGGCTGTGGTAACCCTAGAGTGACTGGTGAGAAACTGTTTGTTGTGATAGAGTAGGCCCATTTTACTGTGGACTCTTTTTATGGTCTGCGAGACATGAATGTCAAATTTAAGGCTATTGTCAATTTTGAGGCCTAGCAGTTTGGCATGACTGCTGGGTGTGATGGTGGTGCTATGAGAGGAGATTGAAAAGTTAGATGAGGAAGGTGGAGATCTCTGAGGGCTGAAGAGGAGTAATTTAGTTTTGGCTGGGTTTAGAATGAGGTTTTGGTTAGTGATCCATGTTTCTGCCAGGGAAAAGCATTCTTGTGTTAGGGAGAGGAGGTGGTCAAGGGAGTTGGCTGCACAGATAATGGTTGTATCATCTACATATTGGACTATTGAGGCTTTGGTTATGGTGGATCCCAAAGTAATATCCTCTGTTCAGTTTTCTATATAAACAAGACTCCTCACCTTTAGTTTGCCTAGCTACACAGTTGCCTTTTTATATGGTGTAGATCGAGGCTGTTAGCAGAGTGAAGATGCAAATGAGGTATGAACTGATTAGAACTGCTGAATCCTAAATATTTCGCTCCATGTAAGAGATGTAAACATAGTGCAAGGATTCCCTCAGTGTTTGCTTTTAATGGATTGCAACTGTGAATGATTACTGGTTGCACGAAGGAAAACACAACAACACTGCAGGCTGCACTACATCCAGTAGGTGTGTCAGGTTAGGCTTATAAAGTGTTAGATGTAAGGTTGGAAATGTAAGTAATCAGCACACAATTCACAAGTTATGTTCATTAACATCCAAACCTCCCCTGTATTTGTTGGCAACTGCATATGATACCAGTTTATAACCTCAAACATTTTACAGACAGTGATGAAGAATGTCTTACAGACTGCATGTCTCAAATTACTGATCAGATAAGTGACGAATGACCAACAAACACAGAAAGGTAAGACAGAGCTGTATATTTGCAAACAATATTCATAACTAGTTGTATGATCACTTAGTGCACAACATCCAAAAATACTAAATGTACAAATAACAGTTGTATGGTTTCAAATTACTGTAGATGGTGTTGTAGTTGGTTGTGTGTAGAATGATTTCAGTTTGTTGCTGCAAAGCTATTTATGTCACATAAAGGTATAAGGCACCTTCCCTATGTTCTGAAGGTTCATTGGAGTGAGAGTTCAAATCCAGATCTATATAGAAACATCTCATCAAAATCAACATTTTCTTGGTGTATGTCATAGATTGATTTTACCTGCTTCAACTACTTGTCCCCTTTTTTTCTTTTTCTAATGTTTTTTCTTGTTTTTTTTTTTTTGGGGGGGGTGCAGTGTTTGCACAATGTGGTGCTTAGCTCAATAATGGGAATGCAGGAAATGACTGTCAGGTTTATCTGTGCTTATCTCCTTTGCACAAACTGGACAACTGGACCACCCAGGAAGCAGCCAGGACCCAGAGAGCGAAACATATGAACCAGACATATTCAATTAAATCTGTTGGGCACTGTTTAAACCAGTTAACTGTTATTGAATGGTGGTTAACAGAGAGACTTTAATAATTATTAGTAAATAAGGAAATGCCATGTAACTAGTCCTGTGGCAGAAGGTGTAAGAGTAGGGCTGGAGTACAGATGGTCATGGGTTCTAATACAGGGTGTGCAACCTTTTTTCACTGTTGTGACAATGCAGTTTATAGAAATGAGCTGGAACATAGACAAGTATTATTTCAACTTTCGTTTGGCAACAGATGTAAGTGTAGGACTGATATACACATGGTCCTAGGTTCTACTATAGTGTAGTCTATACACTTTTGGTGTTTTTCCACTTCCCATTATGTTCACTTTCACTTACAACACTTTAGATAGTGGAGCTGATATGAATTATATGTATGAGGGATGAGACTCCATTACTGTGTTTTCATATGTATGACTGAGGGTATATTGTGTACTATACTTCTATAAATATAATTCTGCTATCTGGACTTGCATGGGCTTCACATTTGCCTAAGATACATACACAACAGGATCTGTATCCAATAACTTTGTCAGGTCACACTCATACATGCATAACAGCTCACACTGTCACCTGTAATTATGTATGATTCCTGGCCATGTCTGAGCAGTGCTTCTTCTGTTGCAAAGATGGAAAATCAACACCCTGGAAAAATGTTTTGTCCCTTATGCCTAGGCTTGAATCCCACAGTGTAAAATTCAATTTTCTCAGTGTATAAATGTCAAAATAAATGCGTCTGGTCATTACATTTATGCCTCCAGTGCATGTCTGCAGACCTAACTCACCTAACAGTTACCTTCCAATTTCCAATATACATTTCCAGACTACATCAGTAGACACCCCTCAAACTAAGGCCAAGTGTCAGATTAACTTTCCAGTTGCAATTATTTAATTCCTCATGGCTTGGCACTGCTGCTCTCTGCTTACCATTGTGCAAATGCATTGCTTGAGTGTGCGCACTCCAAGTAAACACAATAACTGAAATTGGTGGGAAAGCATCAGTCTTCATTGTTCTAGGTCTACTGGTAGACATGGCTGGCATTAGTGGGGAAGATGCCAGGTTTAGGGCACAGAGATGGGGTATCCAGGAGTCCAGGATATTTATTAAACTTCTGACAAAGCACCACAGCCACAGGCTTCTGCAGGGGAACTATTCTGGCTTTCAGTACGGGTCTGAGGCATGGGATAGTTTGGCCCAGGGTGTATCCAGTGCTATTGGTATCTAGCACACTGGAGAGCAATGTAGGCATAATTTTAATGACCTACAGAGGAGAAAAGGGGATAGTCTCAGCCATTCATTGGAGGAATTTAGGACTGCAGACATCCCACAGCTGTGTTAGTATCAACTAAAGAGAGTACTTGTAAGACTTAGAAAGCTTAATATAGGCAAGACATGCATGCATAATGCTCTTATGTTCTTTTCTGTTCTTTCCCAGCTGCCAGGGATTGTGAGTTCAATATCTGGGCCTATGAAGCTAGATTTGAGTGACTGGAGGAAGCAAGGGGTATGTATGCACCAGAAGAGAAGTGTTATTTTAGCATTAAAAGTTAAAGATAGTTTTTTTGGTATTTTATAGAGTTGTATTAAATTTAGCATACATATCCCAACTGTAAAAGCAAGTATGCATGCATTAGTCTATAGCAGAAACCAATTGTAAGAGTTCAATATTAGACTTTAGTCAGAGGTTGTGGGTTCAAATAACAAAATTCACAACTATACAATACTGTTATGTCTTCAATAATATTTACATTAAATTAAAAACTCTATACCAGTGGCAAAAATGCCCTACTGTAAACTGTAATCTGTATAATTGGAACATGCATATGCGCAGTATATGTACATTTATTTATTTTATTTATTTATTTTAAATTTGTTGACTGGGATAGTCCGACTGGATATATGTCCATTTTCAGCGGAGGCCTGGGGAGAAAAGCTCTAGATAACACAGACAGAACATAACAGATATGAGTCAAACATATTTACAAAGCCCTCTAGTAGGTGCTAACAATATACACAGTGTGTAATAGTATACAAAAAAACAACAGGTTGCAGCAAGCTATTATGAGAAAGAGATGCGTACAATATTAATTTAAATAAGGCATTGAATAAGTAGTGATTAATTAGGGTTAGTACAGGGACAAAGCCAGTTTTCTTTAAAATACTGTTTGAGGCCTTTTTTGAAGAGACTTAAAGAAGGTTCGAGGGTAAAGTTAGATGGAAATGAATTCCAAGTTTTACCAATGACGTTGGGAAACGGAGTCACCGGCTGAGTTAATGGCATTACGTGTACGTGATGACATCAGCTCCCTCAGGGATTCCAATCTGCGAGATGACGTCAGCTCCCTCTACCAGCCTGTCAGAATTGAGCTCAAGGAGCTCACAAATTTCCGTCTGGCCACTGCTTCAAAATGCGAGTGGGAATGACTAGCCTGGCTGAACTTGTTGTTGGAAACATTACAGACCGAGGGAGGGAAAATAAAAAACATTTTAGTATGGAATTTGCAGGCTTACCCATTCATATATTTTTAAGATGAAGCCTGGAAACTATGCTTGTCATCTTCTCATATATCCACAGTGGGACATTTTTAACAGAAATTTAAGATTTTGCAGGACAGCTCATGCGATGTAAGCAAACCATGGATGTGTTTCAAATGCGAGCTGGAATTGTTTGATGCAATGCCGCTGCTTCAAATGCGAGCGGGAATGGCTGGCCTGGCTGCTTCAACTTCAAATTAAGACACCTGTTTGGGACTGGCTGCGGATGCAATGTAGATTGTAGAATGGTAATGTGTGTGTGTGTGTGTGTGTGTGTGTGTGTGTGTGTGTGTGTGTGTGTAATTCACAAATAAAGTGGCTATATTACATCTTAAATAAATATTACTGCACAAATCTATAAACAAAACAGAAGTTAGCAGCTTGTGATTTCAGCTCCCTGTTGACATGTTGATACTTGAAATGCAGAGAGTCGTACATGCCAAAAAATGTAAGAAAAGAGCAAACATCAAACATCACTCCTTCCAACTTCTTTTCTGGTGTGTGTGTGTGTGTGTGTGTGTGTGTGTGTGTGTGTGTGTGTGTGTGTGTGTGTGTGTGTGTGTAAAATTCACAAATAATAACTAAAGTGGCTATATTACATGTCTAAATATTACTGCACAAATCTATAAGCAAAAACAGAAGTTAACAGCTTGTAATTTCAGCTCCCTGTTGAAATGTTGATACTTGAACTGCAGAGAGTCACACATGCCAAAAAAAATGTAAGAAAAGAGCAAACATCACTCCTTCCAACTTCTTTTCTGGGGAGTGTGTGTGTGTGTGTGTGTGTGTGTGTGTGTGTGTGTGTGTGTGTGTGTGTGTGTGTGAGGAAATGCCCCCCATTCAATACACCTGGTGGCTACAGGTACTCAGGCTCAAACCCTGTTCCTTGAGTACAGGGTAAAAAGAGCATGAAGTCCCTAGCCACCACCACTTGTGATCTTTGCCTAGGTTTTTTGTGCTAAGAGTTGAGAGCTATAGTGAGAACCGAATGTGTATTCCCCCAGGTTTTTTGTGTTAAGAGTTGAGAGCTGTGGTGAGATGTGAGAAATTAATTCATTAATGATAGCCAGTAAGTTTCAGTCTTCCTATTCTTCTGGAAGCTGCTGATTTAGCATAGTGGTATGTTACTCTGACTGTAGTACGTAGGGTCTTGGATTCAAGACTTACTAGTGAAATGCATGGTGGTAACACAGCATTTTATTCTAGCAACGTTACAAAATTATACAAGCAATGATTAAAATGTGTCCCTGTTTTTTGATCTTTTGCCCCCTCTCCCCAAAAAAATGAAATTGAAAATAAGTGTGAGAAGCTGTGCAAGATGTCTATGGCTTACACTGCTGTTACTCTATTTATAGTGTGGGTGCAGAAGTAGACTTTTATGATGAAAATGTTCTGAATTGGGCAGTTTTATCATTATTGGTTTATGCATTTTGTTTCATTGTCTACAGTACAGTACAGTCTACTGGAAAAAATGTTCAAACAAATTTAAAATGCGCTCTGCCAACACGTGTACTGTATTATATAAGGAATATAATTTAGTAGTCAGTAAGGTGAAAAGAACACATGTATTTTTCTTGTTTTGTGTGCAAGGGGCCAATGATTTGAAAACAGCCCAAAGATAATCTTTATCCACCAGTGGCCAGATGCATTTTCTTTGGATGTGGTCTGGGTTTCAATGCTGTTTCAATGAATGTGAGTTTCAGGGGTAGACTCTTTATTTTTATTTTATTTTTAAAATAATATACTTTTTAATTTTGTTTTTTTTTTTTTTATTATTTTTTATTTTTATGTTTATTGTGTGTCGTTAAAATGTGTTTGTGTCGTCCATGTGTACTTCTTCTTCTTTCGGCTGCTCCCATTAGGGGTTGCCACAGCGGATCATCTGTTTCCATTTCTTCCTGTCCTCTGCATCTTGCTCTGTCACACAAACCACCTGCATGTCCTCTCTCACCACATCCATAAACCTTATCTTAGGCCTTCCTCTTTTCCTGTTATCTGGCAGCTTCATCCTTAGCATCTTTTTCCCAATATACTTTGCATCCCTCCTCTGCACATGTCCAAATCAATGTAATCTTGCCTCTCTGACTTTGTCTCCAAACCTTCCAACCTGGGCTGACCCACTAATATACTAATTCCTAATCCTGTCCACCCTCATCACACCCAGTGCAAATCTTAACATCTTTAACTCTGACACGTCCAGCTCTGATTCCTGCCTTTTTGTCAATGCAACTGTCTCCAACCCATATAACATAGCTGGTCTCACTACCCTCTTGTAGACCTTCCCTTTCACTCTTGCTGGTACTCGTTTGTCACAAATCACTTCTGACACTCTTCTCCACCCACTCCATCCTGCCTGTACTCTCTTCTTCACCTCTCTTCCACACTTACTATTACTCTGAACTGTTGATCGCAAGTATTTAAACTCATCCACCATCGCCACCTCTACTCCCTGCATCCTCAACATTCCTCTATCCACCCTCTCATTCACACACATATATTCTGTCTTAGTCCTGCTGACCTTCATTCCTCTTCTCTCTAGAGCATATCTCCACCTCTCCAGGGTCTCCTCCACCTGTTCCCTACTCTCAATGCAGATCACAATGTCATCTGCAAACATCATAGTCCACGGGACTCCTGTCTGATCTGATCTGTCAACCTGTCCATCACCATTGCAATTAAGAAAGGGCTCCGAGCTAATCCTTGATGTCCTCCCACCTCCACCTTAAATGCATCCGTCAGTCCCAATGCAGACCTCACTGCTGTCACACCACCTTCGTACATATCCTGCACCACTCTTACATACTTCTCTGACACTCCTGACTTCCTCATACAATACCACAACTATTCTCTAAGCACCCTGTCATATGTTTTCTCTAAGTCCACAAAGACACAATGCAACTCCTTTTGACCTTCTCTGTACTTCTCCATAAACACTCTCATAGCAAACATTGCATCTGTAGTGCTCTTTCCTTGCATGAAGCCATACTGCTAATCAGTGATTATCACCTCCCTTCTTAACCTAGCTTTCACTACTCTTTCCCATAGTATTCCCATAACTTCATGCTGTGACTGATCAATTTAATCCCTCTGTAGTTACTACAACTCTGCACATCACCCTTATTCTTAAAAATCGGTACTAAAACACTTTTTCTCCATTCCTCAGGTATCCTTTCATGTGTCTCTCATGTGTCGTCCATGTGCACCACATCACTAAATGCTCCATAGCACAGTGAAGTAGGCCAGTCCCAGTAGATCAGCATACCCCCAGTGGAGCAGCCTGCCCTCAGAGCTCCACTGGCTCCAACACAGATACCCAGCATGTCTGGCAGCCAGTCTGGTAGCACTGCTTCTGCTGCCTCTGCACTGCCTGCACCCTCAGGTAGTCCTGCCCAGGAGGCTGGTCCAGTGGTACTCTCCAAGAGCAATGGCTGCAGTGGTGATTTCATCACCCACAGCTAGTTGCTAAGGATGGGGCATAGGGTTGTGCACTGCACCACTGGTGCATGCTTATGCCAGCTAGAGGCTGTCCTTCCTCATGTTCCATAGGAGAAGGAGGAGGAGGAGATGTCAAGCACTCCAGCCACCAGTGGGTGAGAACTCGATTCTCACTGTCTCCAAGCTTTGATGGCATGGGCCTAGGTTGTCCCATCCCTCATTCCAATCATGGTGTCCCCCCAACCCTTTGTCTCCATCACCATCCCTGTCTATTGTCTTGTTTGTCTCATCTGTCTGCAATTGCTTCCTCACCTCAGTGAAATAAAAAATAAATGGGCACCTGTCCCACAAATAATAATCATCCCATACATAGCTCTTCATTTTGCACGTGTCTTCTTACCACACTTGATTTGGTCCAGTTGGCTATACAGCATGATTGCATTGTGGTCACCCTTCTTTGTGGAGGTGAAAATACAAATTCAGTTAATATTCTGCACATTAGACTATTAAAGAAATGGATAGCTATGGTTCTTTCTTACCTCCCTCCTGCATATTTCTGTACTGCTTTCCCTTTGTTTTTCCCCCTGCTTGCTCCCCATTTCAGCACTTTCCTATCAACCCCATTTTCACCACTTTAATCTGTCGAAAACTAGAATCACACACAACACACATAAGTAGCAGAAAAAACAATAGAGCCCTTCACTTTTTCAGTTCCATGTTTGCGTGGAGGTGTGCATCTCGCACCAATGTGCAGTGATGATGAGCAGCAGCAAAATGCTGAGATTATCTCCACACAGTACTTAAACCCGCTGTGCGATGCCAACATGTACTATAAAGAATGCATGCCATTGCTTTTTCAATGTTTATTTAAAAGTATTTGAAAGTATTAGATACACCTGGATTCGAACACAGTACCACCAGGGCTCAAAAAGAAATGTGTCAATGCATTTACACTTGCCACAGAGTCAGTTAAGCAATAGGTGTGCTTCACAGACTCAGGAATATCTCTCAGACGTTAGTAATGTGACTCGTGTTTGTGCACTGCTTAGCTACATGCAAACATGAATAGTATTGGCAATGTATATCTTGCATGTGTGAACAATTTGGCAACTGTTGTACAAACCCGCTGCTCACTGTGCTATGGAAAAGTAAATATTATTATGTATTACTGCTGTTTACTGTCCATTTCCTGTCTATGACATGAAATTATATGTGGAACCATAACAAACAGAAGGCTCTATTTAAGAATATGTCAAATATTTACAATACAGCCATGTCTTGCCTCCCCCCAAGCACTGCATCCCTGGTGTCTCAGTACTTTTTCCACACATATATCACCTACACTATAGAAATTAATATCCAGTGTTGTGTGATATGCAATGCACATCAATTACTAGAAAGGCTCACCCAGACTATGCTACACTTTGCTGTGAGGGAAAGGTTAGTTTGCTTTTTATTTGTTGTATTACTTTATTGCCTTTTTCTATTTTGAATACTGTGATTTGTTTTATTTACCTTGTGTTTTACTTGTATTCTGCTTTTAACTGCATATTAAAACTTGAAAGGAGACCACAGCTCTGTCTCTTGTGAGTCAGGCAGAATTTTTTTCCCCACCCTCCCACACGGTTACTGTAGTGTTCTTAAACACCACTGTCTTTCTAATTGCCTTCCTCTTATGTTAATTTGACCATATATCTAATTTCCTCTCTGTTTTTACTGGCTTGTGTGAGTAAGCACAAAATTATCATTTTGTGCAATCACTCCCCTTCAACTATTTAAATTTATTGGCCATTCTACTGTATTCCATAGTACCAGAATACAAAAGTGACCACCCCCCTTCAATCTGTCTTGCTGTTTTAAAAATAGTGACTCTCCACTAAAACTTAACTTTTTAGATAGGTAAAACTTAAGTTACCTACTTTCACATCTAACTCCTCTAGTGCACACTGCAGTGTTTAGGATAAACCATTTTTTTCATCTTAGGTTTAAGCATCCCTGTGACTAGCACTTGCTTTAAAAACTGCTGGAAAGCACTAGGAAGTCTTAAACTGATACAAACACTCAGCTATCCTTGTTAATAAGGGTAAATTAATCATAGGCACTAAATAGCATATAATTGCAAAGAACCATGCTAAGGTAAGGGAACACAGCTCTTGTACTTTACAAAAAAAAGCCCCAAACCAGGCATGTCCAAGGGTCAGCTTCCGGTGATTTTTCCTGTCCACCCAGTAAATCTAGGCATACTGGAGCAATTCAGCAATTGCCTCATGTACACAGACAGCCCTCTCCTCCTACCACCCAACACAACAACATGCGAGAGATGCACTTACATAACCAAACTGGAAGCAAAGCTCTCTCCACCCAACATTGTGCTAGACAGTCAAGAGGAGAAGGTTAACACCCACACTACACATCAAGAAACACATAGCCCTTCTAAACCCACACCACCAACACCCACACATAGCAACACTAAACCCACATATGCAGAGGCCCTTAACATTAACCTGCCCAAGCAACAAGGACCTCTGAAGCTGAAATCCAAACAAACACCAATCACAACCAAAGTGTCACATAGCTCACAACACCAGTGTGCCACCCAACAGCAGCCCCTAAGGCAAGTCAACGTACCCAACACTTTAGTCATAGGTCACTATAGTCAGGCACACTGATGTCCCACTCACCAGGCTGAACAAGGAGAAAATTACAGTCAGCTGTGAATGACTTGAGACGTACCTCCCTGGACTACATGAAAAGAGACATGGAAGAGCTCTCAGATCATGTGGCCCAGGCAGGTATGACCCTAGCCCTGAGTAGCTTCCTACCTTCGCCCAGAATTATGCCACAGTATAAGGACAAAATGATTGACTTCAACAATTGGCTAAGCTTCTGGTGCCATTCAAAGGGGATCCAGTATATGTCTGCCTGGGATGACATGATCAACAGACCATGATGCTTTGCCAGAGATATCCTGCACCTGTCACCCCTGGGATTCAGGTTACTGGCTAAGGCACTTGCCACCCCTATAGTGTCTTTTTTAGGCAAAGTTCAAAGGACAAAATCACCACTGTAACAGGTACAACCATGCAAAATCTGAAGGTAATGCTACTCAATGCTAGAAGTCTAAACCTCAAAATGCACTCTGTCAAGGCACTCCTAAAAATGGAGAACATCGATATCTGTGCAGTAACTGAGACCTAGTTCAAGGCTCCAGAGAGCACCCCTGCATTACCAGGCTACAATTACCACACTTTTTGGCTACCAAACTAATACCAAAACACTAAAGGTGGAGGAGTGTCCATATTCACCAAGGATATTCACAACACCAGGCTAGTTGCACAACACAATGCATCAGAAATTCTCCAGGTGCAACTAATACTACATAAGACTGCAATCCAAATTGTAGCTTGCTATAGATCCCCCATCATGCCCTAAGATTCTCACTACACCTTTCTAAACATGCTGGAAAATATTAAGATACAACCAAACACCCTAATACTGGGTGATTTCAACTACTCTGCCATTAACTGTGAAAACTACTCGTGTACCATCACCTTTGCTCAACGGTTCTTGGAATTCATAAATTCCAATGCCCTGGATCAACTAATCCTTAGTCCCCCCAGGGGCTCCAATATCCTAGACCTGGTCATTACCAACATGGGAAATCGATGCTCCACACCTATGGTCACCTCCTCATTGGTGAGGTGTGACCATAAGCTAATCACCCTTGACATCCACATTTCACCCCCACCCCCCAGTAAGGAAACCTTTGTAAAAAAAACTTCTCCAAATCCAACTTCAGGCTACTCAAGTGAGAAGTGACAAACTTCATGACACCCATGCAACTGAAAGTTTGACTGCTGAATCCTACACAAAGGTACTGTATGAGCACATCCACTTGGGCATGAATTGTGCCATCCCCAATAGAACCAAGACACTCTCCTCCAAATAAAGGAAGCCAATCTGGTGGTCCCTTGCCATAAACAAACTTTGCAACAAAAGGAAGAAACTGTTGCAGGAAAGAGGAAAATCCCATGATGCAAAAAACTCCCTTAGCCTCAGTAAGAAGCTGAGATCCCACATAAAATCCTCCAAAGCTAGTTACAAAAATAAAATTGCAAAAGAGATCCTCATTAAGAAGCTGAGACCCCTCATAAAATCCTGCAATGCTATTTACGAAAATAAAATTGCCAAAGATTCCAAAGACAACCACAAGGCATTCTATATCTATGTCAAGAATATAAATGGCAATGCTCAGATCTGCTCTGAGCTACAACAGAATGGCATTAAATATACTGATCCCAAGGATATTGTCAATATTCTGGCAGATCGATTCAGTGCAAACTTCACTCCCCTCTCACCCCCTAAAGGTCCCATCTCAATACCAAAAGATTGCCAAATTCCAGTAATAATGGCCACACAGGTAAAACATGCACTCTCCAAAGCTAAGAATGCAGCATCCATGGGATCAGATGACATCCCAGGCTGTGTACTACAAATGAACTGGCACCTCACCTAAGTGTCATGTTTAATCATAGCCTTACCTCAGGCTTCATGCCCACTGAGTGGCGCACAGCTACAGTTATCCCACTCCACAAGGTGGTATCCACCTTGGATCCCGGGAACTACCACCCTATCAGTCTGACGAGCCTGAGCTGCAAGGCCATCAAATGTATTATCATGGAACTTATAAACAAAGACATTGGCAACCTTCAAACACTGGACTCCATGCAGTTTGGGTTGGTGAAAGGCTGATCTTGTCTCCTGAACCTGATTGACTTCTTCGAATCAGTCTACAGAGCTGTGGACAAGAGTAAGGTGGTCTACACAGCCTATCTGGACCTCGTCAAGGCCTTCAACACCATCCCCCACTCTGGAATCAAAGATAAACTTACTAAGCTGGGCATTAATCCCTATGTCACTTGACGGGTTGCCAACTGGCTTACTGACAGAACCCACAATCCAGCGCCAGACAGGTGACAAGTGGAGCACCTCAGAGTTCAGTCCTGGGACCTCTCTTGTTTGGCATCTACTTCTCTGAAGTACAGGCCAACACTAAGGGACTCTGGCTAACAAAGTTTGCAGATGACTGCAAACTTGGAGCCATTACTGAAACCCCAAATTATGTGGATATTTTACAAAAGGGCCTTACAGAAACAGATGCTTGGTGCCAGAGCCATGGGCTCAAGCTCAATGCCAAGAAATGTGTAGTTATCCCCTTTGGGAAAAAACATGTACCGTGAATTACCACATAGGTGGCAGTACACTAAACACCGAACGTGTGATAAGAGACTTAGGGACACAGGTGGATAGTGGTCTCACCTTCGATAACTACATCATCACAACAGTCAGGAAATCCTTCTATGTGACACACCTCATCACTAAGGGCTTTTCATCCAGAAAAAAAGGAGGTCATTGTCCCACTGTACACATCCCACATTAGACCCATTATAGAATGCAATGCCCCGTTTGGTATGTACCTCTCAAAACATCTGCAACAACTGGAAAGGCCACAGAAATACCTCACTAAAAGAATCACCGGCCTAAAGCAGATGCCCTATGCTGACCATCTAAAAAAAATCCACCAATAGTCTGTCGCATATCGTCTACTCAGAGGCAATCTCTGCTTAACATACAAGGCCATTTCAAACCCAGCTGTTGGACATGCTACACTTAATGAAATCCCAATCCCTCAGAGACACACACTCCAGGGATCTAAACCATGTCATCACAATGAACAAAACATGCTGGAGGGATAGGTTCCTGACCCAGAGACTCCCCCAGACTCTGGAATAGACTGCCTATACATGTCAAGCAGAGTGCCTCTTTGGCCCTATTCAAAAGGAACCTTGATGATTGGATGGGAGATAGGAAATTCACCCTGGGGATCACGTCAGTCACCCTGCTAGACAGGGGTCCAGGTAAGTAAATATTGTGGGAAGAAATAACCAGGGAATTGTTATGGCTAGGCTTGTATAGGCCCTAGGGCCAATAGCCTAGTACCAACCTATGAACCCGTGAACCTATATGCAGAGCTAGAAATATTGACCCATCAGCCTAAAAAACCTTATCTGCAAGGGTAGGGAAGGAATCAGCATGGACCTTATCCACAGGGACATAGGTGAACTTCAACACACTTGACTTGACCCATGTTGGTTCTGTCAAGGGTAGGTCTTGCTTAGTAAACTTAGTGGACTTCTTTGATACTGACCCCAAAGTCCTGTATTAGTAACAGGACATACCACCTATGACGGGTTATCCAAGGCTTTTGACACTATCTCCCATTCATGTATCATAGAAAAAATCTCACATCTTGGAATTAACCCATACATTACTAGATGGATAACCACCTGGCTCACTGACTGAATGCACACTGTCAAAGTAGGGGACTGCACCTCCACCATTACACCACATACCAGTGGAATACCACAAGGATCTGCGCTGGGCCCTCAACTGTTTGGAAATCATTTCTCTGAAGCCCAGGCAAAGGTAGATAACCTGTGGTTTTCCAAGTCTGCAGATGACTGTTAACTGGAGGCAGTCATATAGAGCCCCCCAATCATGGTATCATATTACCGAAGGAGCTAACATAGACAAATGATTGGTGCCAAACTCAAGGACTGAAGCTTAAAGCAAACACTTTCTCATTGTCCCGTTTGGCAATGAAGTACCCCTGCAAACTATAATATACATATCAGCCCGTCTAAGTTCAAACACAGTGTTGTGAGACTTGGGAACACATGTTGATAGCAATCTAAACTTCAGTCAGTATGCGTCCATAGTGGCGGAACACACATTCTAAATATCGCACCTCATAAAAAAGGCCATCACATCCAAGACCAGGTAGGTCATAGCCCTGCTGTAGTCTACCCTGATCAGACCGCTAATTGAGTACAATGCTCCCTTCTGTCTGTACCTCACCAGACACCTGCAGCAACTGGAGAAAACACAGAGGTATGTGACTGGGAGAATTCAGAGCCTCCAAAACATGAGACATATGGAATGACCAAAAAACCTGTTACTGTACTCAGTATCATGTTGTTGAGAGGTGACCTATGCCTGGCCAACAGAACAGTCTCAGACCCTGCTCTACTGGAAATGTTGGACATCTGTAAATCAAATGGGACAAGAATATCTTGCTCCAGGGATCTCAACCTAGCCTTTGAAATAAACAGAACATGCTGGGGACACAGATACATCTCCCAGCAATTGACACTCCTCTGTAATAGGCTTTCACTGCATGTAAAGCAGTGCTCCTCAATGAACCTATTCAAGTGCAACCTTGACAACTGGTTGGGTGATTATAAATTCATCCCTATGGTGGCACCTATGTCCCTCATAGACAGGGCCAGTCAGTGCTGCTCACAAAATTGCTGTGCTAACAATGACCATCTAACTATGTTCAATAAAAGTACTTTGTGTTTTTACACAGCTAGGCTTGTAAATACCCTAGAGCCAGTAGGGTAGTAACCTCCTAAGAACCCATGCAGGCTTCCCAACATCTTCTCTACAAAACAGTCTGGTGATGTTATCCACTATAAGTTGACCTGCATCTTGTAAAAGTCAGACTTGTGCAGTGGAACTTGCATAAAGTATTGAGTTCTGTAGTCTGTGTACTTAGGTAAGAGTTCTGTTCTCACTGCAGTCAAGTACGTGTGCATGTGTGTGAGTGTGTGTGTGTGTGTGTGTGTGTGTGTGTGTGTGTGTGTGTGTGTGTGTGTGTGTGTGTGTGTGTGTGTGTGTGTGTGTGTGTGTGTGTGTGTGTGTTTAGACAGAAGAGCAGAATGGTGTATCCTATAGTTTACTGCTCCAATGCCATGGATTGACAGTAACAGTATTTTAATACTTGCACATGCCTATACATCCATTTCATATAGGCCTCCCAACATCTCTCCAACATGGCCTGCTGATGTCATTTACTATAAGTTGACTTGCAGTTTTGTATAAGTCAGATTTATGCTGTGGCAATTGCGTAAAGTACAGAGTTCTGCAGTCTGTACTTATATAGAGGTTCTGTTTTCAACGCAGTCAGCTGTGTGTGTGTGTGTGTGTGTGTGTGTGTGTGTGTGTGTGTGTGTGTGTGTGTGGTGTGTCTAAACAGAAGAACAGAATTGTGTATCCTACATTTAGTGCATCAATGTCATGGATTGACAGTATTTTGATACTGCACATGCCTACACATCCATTTCATGCAGACTTCCCAAAATCTTCTTTCCAACATTGCCTGCTGATGTCATTCACTATAAGTTGATCTGCAGTCTTGAATAAGTCAGACTTTTGCTGTGGCACTTGTGTAAAGTACTGAGTTCTGTAGTCTGTGTACTTAGATAAGTAGGGGTTCTATTCTTACTGCAGACAACTGTGTCTGTGTGTGTGTGTGTGTGCTCTTGCTTGACTTTACAAAGAGCCTTTTACACCAGCATGTCAGACACTGTTATTGCCATATTCTCTTCAACAGACACTACGGTTGTCATCAGCTATAAAGTGTTGTCTAAGACTCTCCAAATCAGACTTGATTTGCAACACTTGCCTTAAATATAGAGGCCTGTATTCTGTGTACTTATATAGGTAGGGGTTCTATTCTCACTGCAGTCACCAGGGTGTGTGCTTGTGCTCTTGCTTGACATTACAGAGTGCATTTTATACCAACATGTGGGACACTGTTATTACCATATTCTCCTTAATGGACACTGCTGACATCATCAGTTATATCAGATTTGTGGATATGCACTATTCCCACCAGGGCAGCATCAGAGACTGGCCTGGAGGCCAGGCTGAAGTCACCTCATCCTATATGATACAGATTACAGTGACATGGCTTTCAGTCTATACACATACATCATGTCATGGTTTGTAGGCCCTGTGTTTTCTTTATGAGAAAGGCCTCTAGCTGCTGAATGTGTCTGGTGAGGTACATGCAAAAGAGAGCATTATACTTTGTTAGTGTTCTGATGAGGTTCGATTACAGTGCTGTCATACAATCCTATGATCTGAATATGATGGCATGACTTATGGTGTGCACAACATAGGTTTTCAACACCAGTGTGGAGACCTATTGGTGGAAGTTTAGATAGTTATCTTCATGTGTTCCCAGTGCTTGCACTACTGGATTTCAGCATAGCAGGACTGTTGTCAGTGATGTAATTAGCATGCAATTCCACTTTTCAGGACAGCATAAAGACACACTTCTGCATTTATTTGTATATTGTGTGGCTTTGTCACCCATCATTTGTCTGTGTTAGCTCCTCCAGTAGTATGTTATCATTACTGGTGGACTCCATGATCACACCCAATATGCAGGAATCAGCAAACTTGCTAAGCCAAAGGCCATATACTTTATCCTGAACTGTCCAGTGACAGATCCCTGGGGTACACCAGTGGTGACAGCTCTACTGGTATAGGCTGATTTATTAACTTTCACAGTATTTAAGTCAGTGAGCCAATTGGTTACCCATATAGTGACATAAGGTT